>NC_092711.1:180999295-181104657 GCF_047496885.1 Scyliorhinus torazame | reverse complement strand
CCCGGCAGAGCAACCTATTGGTCGTAAGACCAGACACATCCTCCAGACACAGCCCGCAGAATCGGAGAATCCAACCCAGAGTCTTTGGATATTTTTGATAGGCAAGGGGGTGAAAGGTTATCGGGGGGTGAAAGGTTATCGGGGGGTCGGTGGGGGGTCGGCGGGAATGTGGAGCTGAGGTTACAATCAGATCAGCCGGGAATGTATTGAATGGTGGAGCAGGCCCGAGGGGCCGAGTGGCCTACTCCTGCTCCTAATCCATATGGATTGTGTTCCCTTTCCGATAATCGCAGACCTGATGGGCTGAATGGCCTTCTCCCAGGCTGTTCATGTTTTCCCCTCGTTTCAAAAGCGACGGGTTCAAAGCGTTCGGATTGTGACAGAAGGAAGATGTTCCTTCCGAAGTGAAATGTTTGGCTCTGCGTTCCGGACAGTGACGTGTTTTTTATTTTGTTCTTGTTGTTGTCGTTGACCAGGGGAGGAGAATCGGGGCAAATGGAGGCTCGCCGAACGGGGGATGGGAGTGAGACATCGCCTCGGGACGTGACGGAGCCCCTGGACGGCTCGGCAACGGAGGAGTGCTGCCGGCCGCTCGGCGTGGAGGGAGAGGTGTTTGAGGGCGATGAGGAGGAGGTGGGGGGATTGGGCACAGCGGCGTGGCTGGAGGGGCCCCCTGGCGCCCGGCGAGGGTCGCGCCCCAACGCCCGGCCCCCCGCCACGCGCCGCCGGGAGCGGCCCCACGAGTGCGGCGAGTGCGGCAAGGGCTTCAGCTACCCGTCCAAGCTGGAGATCCACCGGCGCGTCCACACCGGCGAGCGGCCGTTCATCTGCACCGCCTGCGGCAAGGGTTTCACCGAGTCGTCCAGCCTCCTCACCCACCAGCGGGTGCACACCGGCGAGTGGCTCTTCCTCTGCTCGGTGTGTGGCAAGGGCTTCACCAAGCCCTCGCACCTCCTCACCCACCAGCGGGTGCACACTGGCGAGAGGCCCTTCGTCTGCCCGCTCTGTGGCAAGGGTTTCACCCAGAGCTCCAACCTGCTGACCCACCAGCGGGTGCACACCGACGAGCGCCCCTTCCCCTGCCCGGCCTGCGGCAAGGCCTTCAAGAGCGGCGAGGAGCTGAAGAAGCACCAGCAGGTGCACACAGACGAGCGGCCCTTCCGCTGCTCGGTGTGCGCCAAGGGCTTCCGCATGTCCTCGCACCTGCTCACCCACCAGCTCATCCACACGGGCGAGCGCCCCTTCGTCTGCCCACTCTGCGGGCGGGGCTTCACCCAGTCTTCCAACCTGCTGTCGCACCGGCGGATCCACACCGGGGAGCGTCCCTTCCGCTTGCTCCCACTGCGCCAAGAGCTTCCGCATGTCCGCCCACCTGCTGGCCCACCAGAGGGTCCACACCGGGGAGAGACCTTCGTCTGCCCCGCCTGCGGCAAAGGCTTCACCCGCTCCTCCTACCTGCTCCGGCACCAGCGCGTGCACACCTTGGACCCTGGCACCGTCATCACCACTGTTGGCCACATCCAGGACTGAACCACCATCCCCACTGCACTGTTACCTTCCCCTTCTCTCTGTATCTGCCTCTCTCTGTGTCTCTCGCTCTCTGTCTGTCTCTCGCTCTCTGTCTGTCTCTCTCTCTCTGTCTCTCTCTCTGTCTGTCTCTCTCTCTGTCTGTCTCTGTCTGTCTGTCTCTCTCTCTCTCTGTCTGTCTGTCTCTCTCTCTGTCTGTCTCTCTGTCTGTCTCTCTCTCTGTCTGTCTGTCTCTCTCTCTGTCTGTCTGTCTCTCTCTCTGTCTGTCTCTCTCTCTCTGTATCTGCCTCTCTCTGTGTCTCTCGCCCCACTGCTCTGTCTGTCTCGCTCTCTCTCTATCTCTCTCTCTGTCTCCCATTCTTTTATTTTTATAAATTTAGAATACCCAATTCATTTTTTCCAATTAAGGGGCAATTTAGCATGGCCAATCCACCTACACTGCATATCTTTGGGTTGTGGGGGCGAAACCCACACAGACACGGGGAGAATGTGCAAACTCCACACGGACAGTGACCCAGAGTCGGGATCGAACCTGGGACCTCGGCGCCATGAGGCAGCAGGGCTAACCCACTGCGCCACCGTGCTGTCTCTCTGTGTCTGTCTCTCTCTGTGTCCGTCTCTCTCTGTCTGTCTCTGTGTGTCTGTCTCTCTCTGTCTGTCTCTCTCTGTCTGTCTCGCTCTCTCTCTCTCTCTGTCTGTCTCTCTGTCTGTCCGTCTCTTTCTGTCTGTCTATCTGTCTGTCTCTCTATCTGTCTGTCTCTCTCTGTCTGTCTGTCTGTCCGTCCGTCTCTCTCTGTCCGTCTCTCTCTCTGTCTGTCTCTCTCTATCTCTCTCTCTGTCTGTCTGTCTGTCTCTCTCTCTGTCTGTCTCTCTCTCTCTCTCTATCTCTCTGTCTGTCTCTGACTCCCTCAGTCTCTCTTCTCTTCCCCCCCACGTTTAATTAATTCACAGGCGATATGTGCAAAGCCCCTCCCCCAACCTCGAGAAGGGAGCGACCCCCTTGGCACTTTCTAGAGGGACCCTCGAGAGTCCTGAATCGTGTAGGCCAGGCCAGGCGTGAGGATGGCAGATCCCCAACCCCCCCCACCCCAAAGAACATGGAGCGAAGTTTTTAAACGGCAAAATGCAGACAATTTGCAAGAACGCCGATTGGGAAGGGAACAACAATTTATACCGCATGGGAAGAGAGCGGCAAGAACGCACATACCTGCCGACCGACCCGTGCTCTCCTGTCAGCGTTCTTGATGGCGGCGAGCTTTTGATTCCAGGTTCCAGGAATTGTAATTCCGTATCCCCACCACACTCCACGCCTCGCTGGGATTTGAAACCTGGCCCCCAGCACGCCAGCCTGGTCCTCTGGATTGCTAGTCCTTTCGCATAACTGCTGTGCCCCACTCGATACAATTCCAGGGGTGTTTGTGCTGATGTTAATGACCCCCCCCCCCCCCCACCAAATGACTTGAACTGGAGTTGAATATTCTGGATGTCGGTTAAATAAATCAGCATTGTGTTGTAAACACGCCACATGTCAGTCCCTACACCTGTTGTCACCGAGACTGTGACCAGCTCTTTCAAAAAGGGAGCCAGACTGCTGTTTGGTGAAGATGAATGTGCTGGGATACGTGGAGAAGAGGGGGAGGGGGAACAGCAGTAAGGTGCTCTGAGAGGGGGCGCAGACACGATGCCCGTCTCTTGCACTGTAACAATTCTGTGATTCCTTTAGAACCATAGAATAGAATCGTAGAATCCCTACAGGGCGGGAGGAGGCCATTCAGCCCATCGAGTCTGCACCGATCCTCCAAAAGAGTCCCCTTCCTACTCGGCCACGCTGTCTCCATTATCCCACCTGACCGTTGGACACCAAGGGGCAATTTAGCGTGGCCTATCCACCAGCACATCTTTGGGTTCTGGGAGGAACCCGGAGCGCCCGGAAGAAACCCACGCAGACACGGGGAGGAAAAGTGCAAACTCCACACTGACAGTCACCCAATGCCGGAATTGAACCCGGGGCCCTGGCGTTGGGAGGCAGCAATGTTAACCATTGAGGCAGAGGGGGAGGTGCAGAGAGAGGGAGAGAGAGGCAGCCGGTGGGGGAGAGGGAGGCAGAGGATGGGAGAGAACATAGAATATACACTGCAGAAGGAGGCCCATCGAGTCTGCACCAACCCACTTAAGCCCTCACGTCCACCCTCTCTCTGTAACCCAATAACCCCTCCTAACCTTTTATGGTCACTAAGGGCAATTTATCATGGCCAATCCACCTGACCTGCACATCTTCGGACTCCGGAGCACCCGGAGGAAACCCACGCAGACACGGGGAGAACGTGTAGACTTCGCACAGACAGTGACCCAGCGGGGAATCGAACCTGGGACCCTGGCACTGTGAAGCCACGGTGCTATCCACTTGTGCTACCGTGCTGCAGAGAGGAGAGAGTGGGGCGGAGGGGAGGGAGGGGCAGAGTGAGGGAGACTGTCAGAGAGACTCACAAGAAGCACAGAACTCCTCCAGGGCAGAACCATTTGGCCCATTGAGTCTAGACCGACCCTCTGAAAGAGCACCTGACCTAGGCTCTTTCAGTACCCGGACCAGACCCCAATTTATATCAGGAAACTAGACAAGACCCTAACAATTTTCCAATTGAGGAAATAAGCTGTGGAAAGGATACTTCATCCAGGAGTGATTTCACTGACAACTAGGAATCTTTTATATTAAAACAAACTGTATTGTTAACACAGGATTAACTTCATTAACATCCAGGAAAAAACAGCTTTGAAATTAGCAGTTGAACAGTTCTTACAAACACAAAAAAAGTCTTTGAACTCACTATCCCATCTACTTTTAAACTTCCAATGAAGCAAAATCCACACACATGGGTCAAATGCCGCTTATTAATACAGTTCACACTCAGTGGCTTACAGATTTATTCACAACATCCTTGGGAGAGAAGCTTTCAGAACTCAGGGCAGCACGGTAGCATTGTGGTTAGCACTTTGGCTTCACAGCTCCAGGGTCCCAGGTTCGATTCCCGGCTTGGGTCACTGTCTGTGTGGAGTCTGCACATCCTCCCCGTGTGTGCGTGGGTTTCCTCCGGGTGCTCCGGTTTCCTCCCACAGTCCAAAGATGTGCAGGTTAGGTGGATTGGCCGTGCTAAATTGCCCTTAGTGTCCAAAATTGCCCTTAGTGTTGGGTTTTGTTATGGGGATAGGGTGGAGGTGTGGGCTTGGGTTAGGGTGCTCTTTCCAAGAGCCGGTGCAGACTCGATGGGCCGAATGGCCTCCTTCTGCACTGTAAATTCTCTGAAATGAAACTCAGTCTGAGAAACATACCTCCTTTCCTCAGAAACCAGAACCGAACTCCAAAAATGAAACTAAATGAGGGCAGCACGGTGGCGCAGTGGGTTAGCCCTGCTGCCTCATGGCGCCGAGGTCCCAGGTTCGATCCCGACTCTGGGTCACTGTCTGCGTGGAGTTTGCATATTCTCCCCGTGTTTGTGTGGGTTCCGCCCCCACAACCCAATGATGTGCAGGGTAGGTGGATTGGCCGCGCTAAATTGCCCCTTAATTGGAAAAAATTAATTGGGTATTCTAAATTTTTTTTTTAAATGAAGCTAAAAACAACAGACTGGGCAGGGCTGGAAACTAAACTAAAAAATCTGATTCAATGCCCCCCCAACGAGTGACATCACAGCCTGCCTAGGTGTTAACTCGTAATCACAGCTTTGGCAGCCATATCATCTGGTAACCTTAATGAAGTTATTTTAATAACTACTGCAGCAGACACAATACAATATATATAACGCGGCGCAGTGGTTAGCACTGCTGCCTCACGGCACCGAGGTCCCAGGTTCGATCCCAGCTCTGGGTCGCTGTCCGTGTGGAGTTTGCACATTCTCCCCGTGTCTGAGTAGGTTTCACCCCCGCAACCCAAAGATGTGCAGAGTAGGTGGATTGGCCACGATAAATTGTCCCTTAATTGGGGAAAAAAAAAGTATTGGGTACTCAGCTTATTTTTTAAAAAGGTGATGCAGTGGTTAGCACAGCTGCTTCACAGCGTTGAGGACCCGGGTTTGATCCCGGCTACGGGTCACTGTCCGTGTGGAAATTGCACATTCTCCCCGTGTCTGCGTGGGTCTCACCCCCACAACCCAAAGATGTACAGGGTAGGTGGATTGGCCAAGTGAAACACCCTAAATTTATACAGAATATACTATATAATAGTATAAATACTAAAAATACTTTTGGGGGCTGGTTTAGCACACTGGGCTAAATAGCTGGCTTGTAAAGCAGAACAAGTCAACAGCGCGGGTTCAATTCCTGTACCGGCCCCCTCCCCGAACAGTCGTGGAATGTGGCGACTAGGGGCTTTTCACAGTAACTTCATTGAAGCCTACTTGTGACAATAAGTGATTATTATTATTATATATATATATATTTGCTAAATTCCTGTATTCATCACAATAAATACTAATGGGAAAGGGAGCAACAATTAATATTGCACAAAGAGAAAGTTCTGAGAGTGCAATTGCCAATCAATCCACACACTCCTCTTGTGCGGTATAAATTGTTCACTTTGCAGTTTGCTATCCCTGCGAATCTGATGATTAGGGAGAGGTGAGGCACAGACGGTCTGCTTGCCCAAGACTTTTGAAGGGTCGAGGGCCTAACAGACTTGACAAACTTCTTACAGGGTGTGACGGGCTGGACTTGGAACAGATGTTTCCCCCATGGCTGGTGAGCCTAAAACCAGGGGACATAATCTCAGAATCAGGACTGAGGTGATGGACTTCTTCACTCAGAAGGTGGCAAATCTTTGGAATTCTCGAGTCCAGAGGGATGTGGAAGCTCAATCACTGAACGTGTTCACGACAGGAAGCGATAAGACGCGTGAAATGCTGTTTAGGGAGATAATCGGCCATGATCTAACTGAAAGGTGGGGCAGGCTCGACGGGCCGAATGGCCTACTCCTGTCCCGATGTTCCTATATTCCCAAGCGCAATATAAAATAAAGGGTGTAATCCTAAAGGGAGCACGGGACGAGGAAACCTTGTCCATGCCTTTGCTGCCTTCGCACGAGCATCCTCTCCACTTGTCTGGGTGAGTGCAGTTCCAACAACACTCGAGGGGCTCAACACCATCCAGGACAAAGTAGCCGCTTGATTGCTCCATCTTCAACAAACATTCAATCCCTCCACCACCGACGAACAGTGACATCTACAAGCTGCATTGCAGGAACTCACCAAGGTTCCTTAGACATCGTTTTCCAAACCCCCGACCATCACCATCTAGAAAGACAAGGGCAGCAGACACCTGGGAACCCCACCACCTGGAGGTTCCCCTCCAAGTCCTCACCACCCCGACTTGGAAATATACCGGACGTTCCTTCACTGTCGCCGGGGCAACATGCTGGAACTTAATCCATTTAAGACAGATGAGGAGGAATGTCTTCTCTCGGAGGGTAATGAATCTGGAATTCTTTGCCGCAGAGAGCTGTACAGGCTGGGTTGCAAAGTATGGTCAAGGCTGAGATAATTAATCAGGGAGGGGATAAGGCGGGAAATGGAGTTGAGGATTGTCACATCAGATCAGTCATAATCTAATTGAACGGTGGGGCAGACTGAATGGCCTATTTCTGCTCCTATGTCTCTTGGGCTTAACTCCCTAACAGCACTGTGGGTGTACCTACACAGGCACTGCAACGGGTTCAGGAAGACAGCTCGCCACCACCTTCCCATGTGGCAATTAGGGATAAGAACAATACAGACCCTTCGGGGGGCAATAAATGCTGGGCCCAGCCAGCAAAGCCCACATCCTGTAAAAATGAATTTTAAAAAAACCTGCCTTGTGTCCGCCATAAACTGGAGATCATCCCAAAACTCTGCTGCGCTGAATCCAACCCCCATAGTCTCATCTTTCGTCACCACCCCTCTCTCACCGATCTCTGCTGGCTAAACCTCAATGTGAAAATTCTCATGCAAAGATCTGGAGGAACACAGGTAGGCCATTCAGCCCATCAAGCCTGCTCCAGCCTCCAATTGGAACCTGGCTGATAATCTGCCTCGGCACCACTGTCCAGATCCCGCGATGTCATTTGTCTCCAGAACTCGGATTGATTTCTGTCTTAATCATAGTAATAACCTTTTATTGTCACAAGTATGAAGTTCCTGTGAAAAGCTCCTAGTGGCCACATTCCGGCCCCTGTTCGGGGAGGCTGGTGCGGGAACTGAACCCGCGCTGCTGGCCTTGTTCTGCATCACAAACCGGCGATCTAGCCCACTGAGCTAAACCCATCTTGAACAGGCTCACTGAGGAGCTGCCTCTGAGCAAGAGAATTTCAAAGATTTATCCTCCTCGGAGTGAAGAAATTCCACCTCATTCCGGTCTCAAATGGTGTCATAGAGTTTTTCAGCATAGACAGAGACCCGTTGGCCCATCATGTCTGCGCTAGCAGTTCTTTTCCCATTTTCCAGCACATGGTCCATAGCCTCGTGTGCTGTGGTGTTTCAAGTGCTCATCTCAATGCTTCTTCAATGTGAGGGTTCCTGCCTCAACCAGCCTTTCAGGCAGTGGGTTCCAGATTGCCACCACCCTCTGGGTGAAAACATTTATCCTCACATCTCCTGGAAACAGCCTGCCCCTTACCTTAAATCCATGCCCCTTGGTTATTAACCCCTCTACTAAGGGAAAAGCTCTTTCCTATCTACCTAGCTATGGCGCTCATAATTTTATACACCTCAATCAGGTCCCCCTTCAGCCTTCTCTGCTCTAAGAACAAACCCAGCCTAACTGAATGATCCCTGGAATGAAGAGCTTGTCGCATGAGGAACGGTTGAGGACTCTGGGTCTGCACTCGTTGGGAGTTTAGGAGGATGAGGGGGGATCTTATTGAAACTTACAGGATACTGCGAGGCCTGGATCGAGTGGATGGAGAGAGGATGTTTCCACTTGCAGGAAAAACTAGAAGCAGAGGTCACCATCTCAGACTAAAGGGACGACCCTTTAAAACAGATGAAGAGGAATTTCTTCAGCCAGAGGGTGGTGAATCTGTGGCGCTCTTTGCTGCGGAAGGCTGTGGAGGCCAAATCACCGAGTGTCTTTAAGACAGAGATAGATAGGTTCTTGATTAATAAGGGGATCAGGGGTTATGGGGAGAAGGCAGGAGAATGGGGATGAGAAAATATCAGCCAAGATTGAATGGCGGAGTGGACTAATTCTGCTCCTCTGTCTTATGGTCTAACCAGCCTCTCTTTCGCAGCTGAAATTCTCCAGACCAGGCAACATCCTGGAGCATCTGAAATACAAACAGAACATACTGGACAATCTCCGCAGGGCTGACAGCGCCTGTGGAGAGGGAAGGGAGCTACCGTTCCAAGTCTGGATGGCTGTTTGTCAAAGCTGGAGAGAACTGGAAATAGGGTCAGATTTGGGAGGGGAGGGGGGGAGGAAGAGTGCATGGAGCAGTGGGGCTGGATAGATGGCCAGCGAAAGGTGGGGATTGACGAAGACGTCATGGACAGAAAATGTCATGGGCAGCACGGTGGTTAGCACTGCGGCCTCACAGCTCCAAGGTTCCGGGTTAAATTCCTGCCTCGGGTGACTGTGTGGAGTTTGCACTTTCTCACCGTGTCTGCGTGGGTTTCCTCCCAACGGCCCAAAGGTGTGCAGGTTAGGTGGATTGGCTATGCTAAATTTAGGGCGGCACGGTAGCATTGTGGTTAGCACTGTTGCTTCACAGCTCCAGGGTCCCAGGTTCGATTCCGGCTTGGGTCACTGTCTGTGCGGAGTCTGCACGTTCTCCCCGTGTCTGCGTGGGTTTACTCCGGGTGCTCCGGTTTCCTCCCACAGTCCAAAGATGTGCGGGTTAGGTGGATTGGCCATGATAAATTGACCTTAGAGTCCAAAATTGCCCTTAGTGTTGGGTGGGGTTACTGGGTTATGGGGATAGGGTGGAGGTGTGGGCTTGGGTAGGGTGCTCTTTCCAAGAGCCGGTGCAGACTCGATGGGCCGAATGGCCTCCTTCTGCACTGTAAATTCCATGTAAAATTCTATGTAAATAAATTGCCTCTTAGTGTTCAAAATGTTAGGTGGGGTAACTGGGTTACGAGAATGTGGTGGAGGCGTGGGCCTAAGCAGGGTGCTGTTTCCAGGGGCCAGTGCAGACTCGATGGGCCAATTGGCCTCCTTCTGCACTGTAAATTCTATGATCTAAAGACAAAGGGAATGTTAATGGAGGTGATGAGGCTGATAGTGGCACAGAAAGAGATTAGAATGTGTGAATGGCAGAACAAAGGTAAGCAGTGTTTCAAAGGGCAACAGGGAACAGATGGGCCAAGTGGGTTTGGGGGAGGGGGGACAATGATGAGGGAAACTCCTGGTGAATCTGCTCTGCACCCTCTCCAGTGTAATGACATCCTCCTTCTACTATGGCGACAAGAACTACATACAATACTCTAGCTGTGGCCGAACCAGTGTTTTATACAGCGCCATCATAACCTCCCTGGCCTCATATTCTGTGCCTCAGCTCATAAAGGAAAGCAGCCCAAATGCCTTCTTAACCACCTTATCCAACTGTCCTGCTGTCTTCAGGGATCGATGGACATTAAAACCCACCTATGGCCTACCCTTATTCTGAGACTGTCTCCTGGTTCTAGATTCATCAGCCTGCGGTAAAAAGGTGGAGGAGTACCAGTCGATATTGAATATTTAGATTTTCAAAAGGCATTTGATAAGGTGCCACACAAAAGGCTTTCATGCAAGAAAGGATTTCATGATGTTGGAAGTAATATTCCGGCCTGGTGAGAGGATTTGGCTAACTAACAGGAAGCAGCGAGCAATGGCGATAAAGGAGTCTTTCTCAGGTTGGAGGGCAGTTGCAGTGGAGTGCCACAGAGATCAGTGCGTGTACCGCAGCTCTTCCCTATATATATGAATGATTTGGAGGAAGGAAGTACTGTGGCTAAAACTGCAGCGATACAAAGGTCAGAGGGAAGGTTGTAAGGAGGATATAAATAGTTTACAGAGAGATATTGACAGGTTAAGTGAGTGGGCAGCAAATCGAATTCAATGTGAGAAAATGTGAGCTTATTCATTTTGGAAGAGAGCATTGGAGACCGCAGGAAGCTGTGGCACCAAGACACTTGTGTGTCCTTGTTCATGGAACCCAGAAAGCTCACATACAGATGCAGAAGGTAATGGGGAAGACAAATGGAATGCTGCCTTTTATTTCAAGGGGGCTGGAGTATCAAAGTAAAGGGATGTTGCTGCAACTCTACAAGGTACTATTGAGGCCACATTTAGATGACTGCATACAATTTGGTCCCCTTATTGAAGGAAAGACCATTGGAGGCAGTAGAGAGGAGGTTTACTAGGGTGATCCCGGGTATGGAGGGTCTGCCATATGAAGAAAGATTAAACAGGTTGGGTCTGTACACTCCTTGGAGTTCAGAAGAATGAGAGGCGATGTATTCGAACGATGCAAGATTCTGAGGGGATTAGACATGGTAAATGATGGGAGGATGTTTCCACTTATGGCAGAGTGTTGGACCAGAGAACGTGTCAGAATAAGGGGGTGCTCATTAAGATGGATTTGAGGAAGAATTTCTTCTCGCAGAGTGCAAACTTGGGAATTATTTATCCCAGGAAGCTGAGGCAGAGTCCTTGAACATTTTCAAGGCTGAGATTGACAGGTTTTTAATCAGTAGCTGAATGAAGGGTTATGGAGAGAAGGCAGGAAAGTGGAGTTAGTGAGTGTTAGATCAGCCACGATCTTATTAAATGGTGGAGCAGGCTCGAGGGGCTGAATGGCCAACTCCTGCTCATATTTCCTGTGCTCTTATCCTATCCATATCCACCCTGTCACGCCAACAAAGGATTTTTGTCAGTTTCAGCGAGGTGACGTCTCATTCTTTGACACTTGAGAGAATACAGGCTCGATCTCTCCTCGCGAGGCAGTCCTGTCGGCCCAGGGATTAGTCTGGTGAACCAGTAATCTCCACAGGCCCCACAAGCCGCCAAGATATCTGCGCTCCTCCAATCTCTGGCTCCTGAGCAGCGGAGTGAACACCCTTATTTTGTGACTGTCGCCTAATTTGGCCTTTTGTCCCGCATGAGACCTCCCCACGGTGAGTGTTCTGTCTGGAATTCTCCCTTCTGCAGGTGTTAGATCCTCATGCATGCGTCTCGACCTCAACAGGTCTGCAAGGGTGGTGGAGGTGAGAGACAGTATCACACAGTACAGAAGTGGCCCTACGGCCAATCGGGTCTGCACCGACATATGAAAAATACCTGACCTACCGACCTAATCCCACTTTGCCAGCACTTGGTCCATCGCCTCGAATGTTAAGACGTGCCAAGTGCTCATCCAGGTACTTTTTAAAGGATGTGAGGCAACCTGCCTCTACCAGCCTCCCAGGCAGTGCGTTCCAGACCATCACCGCCCTCTGGGTATAAAGGTTTTTCCTCAAATCCCTCTGAACCTCCTGTCCCTGAACTGGCCACCCCCTGGTGACTGACCCTTCAACTAAGGGGCACAGCTGCTCCCTGCCCATGCCCCTCATGATCTTGCACACCTCGATCAGGTCGCCTCTCAGTCTTCTCTGCTCCAGCGAAAACAACCCAAGCCTATCCAACCTCTCTTTGTAAATGTTCCATCCCAGGCAACATCCTGGTGAATCGCCTCTGCACCCCCAGTGCAATCACATCCTTCCTATGATGTGACGACCAGAATTGCACACAGTACTACCAAAGTTCTGCACAACTTCAACATGACCTCCCTGCTTTTGTAATCTATGCCTCGATTGATAAAGGCAAGTGTCCCATAGGCATTTTACACCACCCTATTAACCTGCCCACCCACCTTCAGAGATCTGTGGACTGCCACAACATACAAGGCCATGGACCGCCACTACATACAAGCCCACGGACCGCCGCAACATACAAGGTTACAGACCTCCACAGGGTCCAAGGCCACGGACCACCACAGGGTACAAGGCTTCGGCCCGCCACAGGATACAAGGCCACGGGCCTCCACAGGGTACAAGGCCACAGGCCTCCATAGGGTGCAAGGCCACGGGCCTCCACAGGGTACAAGGCCACGGGCCTCCACAGGGTATAAGGCCACGGGCCTCCACAGGGTACAAGGCCACGGGCCTCCACAGGGTACAAGGCCACGGGTCTCCACAGGATACAAGGCCACTGGCCTCCACAGGGTACAAGGCTTCGGACCGCCACAGGATACAAGGCCATGGGCCTCCACAGGGTACAAGGCCACGGGCCTCCACAGGGTACAAGGCCACAGGGTACAAGGCCACGGGCCTCCACAGGATACAAGGCCACGGGCCTCCACAGGGTACAAGGCTTCGGACTGCCACAGGATACAAGGCCACGGGCCTTCACAGGGTACAAGGCCACAGGGTACAAGGCCATGGGCCTCCACAGGGTGCAAGGCCACGGACCTCCACAGGATACAAGGCCACGGACCTCCACAAGGTACAAGTCCACGGGCCTCCACAGGATACAAGTCCACGCACCTCCACAGGTACAAGGCCGCGGGCCTCCACAGGATACAAGGCCATGGACCTCCACAAGGTACAAGTCCACTGGCCTCCACAGGATACAAGGCCACGGACCTCCACAGGGTACAAGGCTTCGGACCGCCACAGGATCCAAGGCCACGGCCTCCACAGGGTACAAGGCCACAGACCTCCATAGGGTACAAGGCTTCGGACCGCCACAGGATACAAGGCCACGAGCCTCCACAGGGTACAAGGCCACGGGCCTCCACAGGGTGCAAGGCCACGGGCCTCCACAGGGTGCAAGGCCACGGGCCTCCACAGGGTACAAGGCCACGGGCCTCCACAGGGTGCAAGGCCACGGGCCTCCACAGGGTGCAAGGCCACGGGCCTCCACAGGGTGCAAGGCCACGGGCCTCCACAGTGTACAAGGCCACGGACCTCCACAGGGTCCAAGGCCACGGACCACCACAGGATCCAAGGCCACGGGCCTCCACAGGGTACAAGGCCACGGGCCTCCACAGGTACAAGGCCACGGACCTCCACAGGGTACAAGGCCACGGGCCTCCACAGGGTACAAGGCCACGGGCCTCCACAGGGTACAAGGCCACGGGCCTCCACAGGGTACAAGGCCACGGGCCTCCACAGGGTACAAGGCTTCGGACCGCCACAGGATACAAGGCCACAAGCCTCCACAGGGTACAAGGCCACGGACCTCCACAAGGTACAAGTACACGGACCTCCACAGGTACAAGGCCGCGGGTCACCACAGGGTACAAGGCCACGGACCTCCACAAGGTACAAGTACACGGACCTCCACAGGTACAAGGCCATGGACCTCCACAAGGTACAAGTCCATGGGCTTCCAAAGGGTACAAGGCCACGGGCCTCCACAGGGTGTAAGGCCACGGACCTCCACAAGATACAAGGCCACGTGCCTCCACAAGGTAGAAGGCCACGGACCTCCACAAGGTACAAGTACACGGACCTCCACAGGTACAAGGCCGCGTGCCTCCACAAGGTACAAGGCCACGGACCTCCACAAGGTACAAGTACACGGACCTCCACAGGTACAAGGCCATGGACCTCCACAAGGTACAAGTCCATGGGCTTCCAAAGGGTACAAGGCCACGGGCCTCCACAGGGTGTAAGGCCACGGACCTCCACAGGATACAAGGCCACGTGCCTCCACAAGGTAGAAGGCCACGGACCTCCACAAGGTACAAGGCCACGGACCTCCACAAGGTACAAGTACACGGACCTCCACAGGTACAAGGCCATGGACCTCCACAAGGTACAAGTCCATGGGCCTCCACAGGGTACAAGGCCACGGGCCTCCACAGGGTGTAAGGCCACGGACCTCCACAGGATACAAGGCCACGGACCACCACAGAGTACAAGGCCTTGGACCGCTGCAGAGTTCAAGGCCACAGACCATCGCGGAGTATAATGCCACAGACCGCCGGGGAGTACAAGGCCACGGACCGCCGGGGAGTACAAGGCCACGGACCGCCGGGGAGTACAAGGCCACGGACCGCCGGGGAGTACAAGGCCACGGGCCGCCGGGGAGTACAAGGCCATGGACCGCCGGGGAGTACAAGGCCACGGACCAAGTGCTGGATAACGGGATTAAGATAGGTGCTTGATGATCAGCGCAGACACAATGGGCCGAAGGGCATGGTTCCATGCGTTAATATTTCATGACTCAATGGTGTTGAGGGTTCATATAATTTACAGTGCAGAAGGAGGCCATTTAGCCCAGCGAGTCTGCACTATGTGTTGGAAAGGTAAAACCAAGCCCAGACCCTACACGATCCCGGTAACCCGCCTCAGCTTTCTGGATACGAAGGGCAATATTATCATGGCCAATCCACCCAACCTGCACATCTTTGGACTGTGAGAGGAAACCGGGTGGAGCCTAACTGGACAATCGTCACCGCCAAATCACAAAGGGAGACCCCGCCCACCAAATGTTACCATTGGCCGAATGGAGGCCCCGCCCCCGTCAAGGCACAAAAACGCCGGAAGGCCCCGCCCACCCGTGGGTCCTGGGAAACCCCGCCCATAAACCAAGGTGTCCGTCTCGCGCCGGGGCGCTCTCCTCTCTCCTTCCCACCCCCCCCCCTCGACAAATATAACGCGGTGAGGACCGGCAAGAAGCTGAAGCGGGTCGGCGACGCGTTATTCAAAAAAAAATAACGCGTTATTCAAAAAAAAAATAAGATGCACTTTGCGTCGGCCGCAAAGATGCCACCGATAGCCGACTGCGCACGCTCGTCCACACCGAGCCCTTTGTGTCTGCGCACGCGCTACCGCGCTGCCAACGCGCCTCCGCCTCCCCCCCCCCCCCCCCCCACCACCCACATTCGTATGTGCGCACGCGCGTCCCCATTGCGCAGTCCTCCAGACCTATTCAGCACATTCGTGGCAGGAACCCGATGGACCCGGGGTGGTGACTCATTGCACATTCTCAGTATCTGCACCAGTGTGTGTGACCCATTGCACATTCTCAGTATCTGCACCAGTGTGGTGACCCATTGCACATTCTCAGTATCTGCACCAGTGTGGTGACCCATTGCACATTCTCAGTATCTGCACCAGTGTGGTGACCCATTGCACATTCTCAGTATCTGCACCAGTGTGGTGACCCATTGCACATTCTCAGTATCTGCACCAGTGTGGTGACTCATTGCACATTCTCAGTATCTGCACCAGTGTGGTGACCCATTGCACATTCTCAGTATCTGCACCAGTGTGGTGACCCATTGCACATTCTCAGTATCTGCACCAGTGTGGTGACCCATTGCACATTCTCAGTATCTGCACCAGTGTGGTGACCCATTGCACATTCTCAGTATCTGCACCAGTGTGGTGACCCATTTCACATTCTCAGTATCTGCACCAGTGTGGTGACCCATTGCACATTCTCAGTATCTGCACCAGTGTGGTGACTCATTGCACATTCTCAGTATCTGCACCAGTGTGTGTGACCCATTGCACATTCTCAGTATCTGCGCCAGTGTGGTGACCCATTGCACATTCTCAGTATCTGCACCAGTGTGGTGACTCATTGCACATTCTCAGTATCTGCACCAGTGTGTGTGACCCATTGCACATTCTCAGTATCTGCACCAGTGTGGTGACTCATTGCACATTCTCAGTATCTGCACCAGTGTGTGACCCATTGCACATTCTCAGTATCTGCACCAGTGTGGTGACTCATTGCACATTCTCAGTATCTGCACCAGTGTGGTGACTCATTGCACATTCTCAGTATCTGCACCAGTGTGGTGACCCATTGCACATTCTCAGTATCTGCACCAGTGTGGTGACTCATTGCACATTCTCAGTATCTGCACCAGTGTGGTGACCCATTGCACATTCTCAGTATCTGCACCAGTGTGGTTACTCATTGCACATTCTCAGTATCTGCACCAGTGTGGTGACCCATTGCACATTCTCAGTATCTGCACCAGTGTGGTGACTCATTGCACATTCTCAGTATCTGCACCAGTGTGGTGACTCATTGCACATTCTCAGTATCTGCACCAGTGTGGTGACCCATTGCACATTCTCTGTAACTGCACCTGAGATGGTGGTGGAGGACTGCCTTCTTGAACCACTACCGTCCGTGTGCTTTAGGTAACAGTGGTATTAGGGAGGGTGTTCCAGCACTTTGACCTAGCGGCGACCAAAACATTTCCAACTCAGGATGGTGAGTGACCTGAAGTGGAACTTACAGGTGGTTGTCTTCCCGAGTATTGGCTGCTCTTGTCCTTCGAGATGGTAGTGGTTGTAGGTTTGGAAGATGCTATCTAAGGAGCCTTGGTGAGTTACTGCAGTACATCTTGCAGATGGTACACAGTGCTGCTACAGTGTGTCGGTTGTGGAGGAAGTGAATGTTTGTGGAAGGGGGAGCAATCAAGCAGACTGCTTTGTCTTGGATAGTGTCAAGCTTCTTGAGTGCCAGTGAAATTGCACTCATCCAGGCAAGTGGGAGTATTCCATTACACTGCTGGTTTGTAGGTGGTGGACAGGATTTGGTGAGCCAGGAGATGATTTACTCACGGCACGATCCCCAGCCTCTGACCTGCTCTTGTTGCCGCAGTATTTAACATGGCTGGTCCAGTTCAGCTTCTGTACGTCAGAGAACTTGTTCAGAATCTAAGAGTGCTTCATCGTCTGCTGGAAGAATCATTTTTTTCCCCCCACTGACATCAGCTTCGGACAAATTTTTTTTTAAAAATTCATTCTTGTGAGGTGGGCATGACTGGCTGAGCTACATTTGAACTGAACGGCTTATCACACGGTTAAGAGTCAAACGACAATCGTTTCATGGTCACTGTTAAGACATTTTGGTCCAGGTTTTTATTGAATTCAAATTTCATCATTTGCCATGGTGTGATTTAAACTCTTGTCTCCAGAGCATGTCTCGAGGTCACTAGTTCAGCGGTATTACCACTCGACCGCCTTTTATCCCGGGGAATCAGAATCCCAGAAGGGAATTGTATGAAGTTTTGAATCAACATTAGACAACTTGGGCTTGATTCTCTGCACCCCGACTCCGAAATCGCATTCGGCGACGGGGCGGAAAATCGGGACTGGACCTCGAAAATAGGCGACCTCGTGCCAATTATCTCCCGCCTCAGGCCATTGCCTGAAGCCCGTCCCGCTATTCTCCGTCCCCGACCAGCCGAATTCCCGACGGCGTGGACCACTCATAGTCCCACCGTCCATGATGCCCGTGTGGCGGCTGGGGACTCAGTCCGGGGCTGCCACAGTCAGGGGAGGGCCGATCGGAGGGAAGGGTGGGCCTCATTCGGGGCTGGGGCAATGTGTGCGGGTGGTCCGGGTCAGGCGAGCAGCCACTCGGGCACTATTTCCGCGATCCAGGTCCGCGGGCTGAGTCCGCCATGGAGCATGGCGCTGCCGCTGGAGGCCACCCCCTCTGACCCGGAAGTGAAGGGGGCCGAATCGGCAGCTAGAGTTGCGAGCTCCACGACAGCTGCCTGCTAGCCCCCTGCAAGGCAATGGATCTGTGGCCTTTTGACCCCAGTTTTCCTGGCGTAAAAGACCCCAGTTTTCACGGCGGTGTGGGGACATAGTCCCAAAACCGGAGAATCCAGCCCCTTAACTTTGAATGGCTGTAAAGTCCAATAGGGCGCTTCACTGAGAAACAGTCAGATCAGGAGTGTGGTGCACACAGGGATTGGCAGCAAATAGAACCTGTTGCTCACAATGGCACTGCAATGAAAGAAAAGTGCTGTGGATTCTGGAAATATAAATAAAAATAGAAAATGCTGGATAAACACAGTAAGTCTGGCAGCATTTGTGCAGAGAGAAACAGAGTTCAATTTTTGAGACCGTATGGCGAACAAGAGGGAGAAATGTGATGGATTTTGTACTGTATAAAGGTGAGTGGAACAAAGAAGATGGGATGGCTATCCGGAACTATGTGGAGCAGAATAAGACGGGAGAGGTTTCTGCCTCCACTCTGTGGGAGGTGCTGAAGGAGGGAGTTTATCTCGATCCGGGCGCACGAGGAGTGGGTTGAGCGGGCTGAGAGGTTGAGGTTGGTGAAGGCCGTTCTGAAGGTAACCGGAGGAGGTACTCAGTGGCGCCTGAGGAGGCGCTTTTGAAGGAGTGACAGAAGCTTCAAATGGAGTTTGGACTTGTGTCCACAGGAAAGGCGGTGGGGCAACTGCGCAGGGCCAGGCGGTCAAAATATGAATATGGGGAGAAAGCCATCAGGATGCTTGCACATCTGTTGAGGAGGCAGGCGGCGGCAGTGAAGGAAATTGGGAGGATGAGAGATGGCGGGGGTGCGGTGGTAATGGAGCCGGAGGAAGTGAATGGGTTGTTTGCGGCGTTTTACCGGAAATTGTATAGCTCAGAGCCTCCGGTGTGGGATGAGGGTCGGAGGCGGTTTTTGGATGAACTGGAGTTCCCCAGGATGGCAGAGGCAAAGATGCTGGAGGCCTTGATCGGGCTGAGAGAGGGAATGGATTGCGCAGGATCGCTGCAGATGGGGAAGGCCCCAGGTCCGGAAGGGTTCCCAGCCGAGGTTGGGTCGGGGTTGGGCCCCTGTTAGTCGAGATGTACAATGAGTCGATGATGAGGGGAGAGCTCCCATGTGGTCTCAGGCTTCGATATCACTCATTTTAAAGAAAGACAAGGATCCAGAGCAGCTTTGGCTGTTTAATGTAGATGCGAAGTTGCTGGCGAAGGTACTGGCGACATGGAGAGAGGATTGTGTGCCGGAGGTGATAGGTGAGAGCAGACAGGATTTGTGAAGTGGCGGCAGCTGTCGACGGTTGTCCAGAGATTACCGAATGTCATTATGATGCCCTCGGAGACCGAGAAGTGGTTGTAGTAATGGATGTGGAGAAAGTGGGCTTACTTAGGTGCTGAGGCGGATTGGGCTTGTGAAGGGGTTCATGGTTTGGGCTCAGTTGTTCTATAAGGCACCTAAGGTTCAAACTAATAGGATCAGCTCGGGTTGCACTGGGTGACGAGGCAGGGGTGCCGCTCTCCCTGCTGCCCTTTGCCCTCACGATTGAGCCCTTGGCAATGGAGCTCAGGGTCTCGAGGGGGTGGAGGGATATTGAGCAGGGGATTGGGGGGGGGGGGGGGGGGGGGGGAGGAGGGACATGAAGCATTGAGTTTCTTTGTACGTGGATGATCTGCTGTATATTTCAGACCTGGCCAGGAGCTTTGACAAGATCATTGGGATTTGGGGGGAGTTTGGTCTCTTTTTGGGGTTTCAGCTCAACATGGGGAAAAGTGAAATATTCTCAATTAATGTCCGGGAACGGGGAGGAGTTTGAGGAACCCGGACCCAGTTGGTAGGGCTTTGGTTGGTAGGGGTGTTTTCGTTACCTTGGGATGTAAGTGATGTGTAGTTGGGCTCAGCTGCTTAAGTTGAATTTGGCGCGGCTGGTGGAGGACATACATAGAATTTACAGTGCAGAAGGAGGCCATTCGGCCCATCGAATCTGCACCGACCCTTGGAAATAGCACCCTAATCAAGCCCACACCTCCATCCCCTACCCGTAACCCAGTAACCCCACCAAACCATTTTGGACATTAAGGGCAATTTAGAACGGCCAATCCATCTAACCTGCACATCTTTGGACTGTGGGAGGAAACCGGAGCACCCGGAGGAAACCCACACACACACGGGGAGAACGTGCAGACTCCGCACAGACAGTGACCCAAGCCGGAATCGAACCTGGGACCCTGGAGCTGTGAAGCAACAGTGCTAACCACTGTGATACCGTGCCGCCCAAGTCAGACTTTAAGAGGTGGGATGTGCTGCTATTGTCATTGGCTGGTTGGGTCCAGACAGTAAAGATGAAGGTGTTACTGAAGTTTTTGTTTGTGTTTCAGAACCTCCCGGTCTTTGTGTCCAAGTCCATTTTTAGGAAGTTTTTTTTTTCATAAATTTAGAGCAGCCAATTATTTTTTTCTCCAATTAAGGGGCAATTTAGCGTGGCCAATCCACCTACCCTGCACATCTTTGGGTTGTGGGGACGAGACCCATGCAAACACGGGGAGAATGTGCAAACTCCACAGGGACAGTGACCTGGGGCCAGGATCGAATCTGGGTCCTCAGTGAGGCAGCAGTGCTGACCACTAGGCCACCGTGCTGCCCCTTTTTTAGGAAGGTTGTCCAGAGGGTATTTGGAGGTTTGTGTCGGTGGGTAAGGGTCCATGGTCTAGGAGGGTGTTCTTGGAGTGGGATTGACAGGGGGCAGGGTGTTAACATTGCGGTACGTTCAGACAGCAACATTGTAATGGTTAGGAAATGGGCGGAGGAGGAAATGAAATGAAATGAAAATCGCTTATTGTCACAAGTAGGCTTCAATGAAGTTACTGTGAAAAGCCCCTAGTTGCCACATTCCGGCGCCTGTTCAGGGAGGCTGGTACGGGAATTGAACCGTGCTGCTGGCCTGCCTTGGTCTGCTTTCAAAGCCAGCGATTTAGCCCTGTGCTAAACCAGCCCCTTGAATGAAAATCGCTTGTCACAAGTAGGCTTCAATGAAGTTACTGTGAAAAGCCCCTAGTCGCCACATTCCGGTGCCTGTTCGGGGAGGCTGGTACGGGAATTGAACCGTGCTGCTGGCCTGCCTTGGTCTGCTTTAAAAGCCAGCGATTTAGCCCAGTGAGCTAAACCAGCGATCGGTGTGGAGCGCATGAAGGCGACCTTATGTGAAAGGAACAGTTTGTGGGCACTATTGCTGGCGCCCCTTCCATTTCTGCCGGCCAGGTGCTCCACGCGCCCAATGGTAGTATCAGCATTGGGGGGGGGGGGTGGAACCAGAGCCGACATCATTTCAGAATGGAAGGCCGATCTGAGACAATCATAGGTTTTCTCCGGCGCGGTTGGATGCGAGGTTCTCCGGAGGTGGCAGCAGGTGGGGATATAATAATTTGGGGATTTAATTGTTGGAGGGAAGTTGACCTGGGGGAGCTGGAGGGGTCATAGCAGTTGCTGAAGAGGAACGGGTTGAGATATCTGCAGGTGAGGGACTTTATGAGCAAGGAGTTGCCTTTGTTTCCGACGCTGTCTCCCCAGGTGCCGCAGGGCAAGCTTCTGTCCAAGGAGGAAATAGGAGAGGGGCAAGGTCTTGGCTATATATGGGGCGCAATTGAAGAGAGTGGATCAGTGGAGGAGGTTCGGTGTAAGTGGGAGGAGGTGGGGGGTGGGCACTGGGGGCTGGAGTATGGAGTGAGGCTTTGCGGAGGGTTAATGCGTGTACTCATCTTGTGCAAGATTATTGTATTGCCCTTTGCCTCCCCGTTAGCCCGGAGACGGATTTTGTTGGGTTGGCGTCCTCGGAGCATGGGTGAGCATTTGGAGAAAATCAAGTTCACCATTCGAGGGGCAGAGGAGGGGTTCACCCCGAGGTGGAAGCTGTTCATCGACTTCTTTGAGGAGTATTGTGTCGTCAGCAGGGGGGGGGATAGTTTTTTTTTCCAGTTCAGATTAGGTTAAAAGTGAAAAAAAAGGATGGGCAGGCATGGGGTAGCAGCAGGTAGAGTGGGAGGCTTGTTGAGGGGGGGGGGTGTAAGGATGTCTGCGCTGTTTGCTGCTGCCGCGGATTTTTGTGTTTTTTCTTCTTTTGAAAATGCCTCCAATGGGGCGGCAGGTGGTGCAGTGGTTAGCATTGCTGCCTACAGCGCTGAGGACCTGGGTTCGAATCCCGGCCCTGGGTCACTGTCTGCGTGGAGTTTGCACAGTCTCCCCGTGTTTGCGTGGGTTTCACCCCCACAACCCAAAGATGTGCAGGGTAGGTGGATTGGCCATGCTGAATTGCCCCGTAATTGGAAAAAATGAATTGGGTACTCTAAATTGATAAAAATAAAAGAATGGGAGACAGAGAGAGAGATAGAGAGAGAGCGAGACAGACAGAGAAGTGGAGCGAGAGAGAGAGACAGACAGAGACAGACACACAGAGAGAGACAGACACATTGAGGCAGCACGGTGGTGCAGTGGTTAGCATTGCTGCCTCACGGCGCCGAGGTCCCAGGTTCGATCCCGGCCCTGGGTCACTGTCTGCGTGGAGTTTGCACATTCTCCCCGTGTTTGCATGGGTTTCGCCCCCACAACCCAAAGATGTGGTACCCAAAGGGTAGGTGGATTAGCCACGCTAAATTGCCCCTTAATTGGAAAAAAATAATTGGGTACTCTAAATTTATTTTAAAAAAGCACTGGGACTGCGGCGCTGAGCACCCGGGTTCGAATCCCGTCCTTGGGTCATTGGCCGTGTGGAGTTTGCACATTCTCCCCGTGTCTGCGAGGGTTTCACCCCCACAACCCAAAGATGTGCAGGTCAGGTGGATTAGCCACGCTAAATTGTCCCGTAATTGGAAAAAATGAATTGGGTACTCTAAATTGATAAAAATAAAAGAATGGGAGACAGAGAGAGAGATAGAGAGAGAGCGAGACAGACAGAGAAGTGGAGCGAGAGAGAGAGACAGACAGAGACAGACACACAGAGAGAGACAGACACATTGAGGCAGCACGGTGGTGCAGTGGTTAGCATTGCTGCCTCACGGCGCCGAGGTCCCAGGTTCGATCCCGGCCCTGGGTCACTGTCTGCGTGGAGTTTGCACATTCTCCCCGTGTTTGCATGGGTTTCGCCCCCACAACCCAAAGATGTGGTACCCAAAGGGTAGGTGGATTAGCCACGCTAAATTGCCCCTTAATTGGAAAAAAAATAATTGGGTACTCTAAATTTATTTTAAAAAAGCACTGGGACTGCGGCGCTGAGCACCCGGGTTCGAATCCCGTCCTTGGGTCATTGGCCGTGTGGAGTTTGCACATTCTCCCCGTGTCTGCGAGGGTTTCACCCCCACAACCCAAAGATGTGCAGGTCAGGTGGATTAGCCACGCTAAATTGTCCCTTAATTGGAAAAAAAACAATTGGGTACTCTAAATTTAAAAAAAAAGAAAATGCCTCCAATTTTCAGAAACAAAAATGGTGGAACAAATAGGTCAGTGGTAGGTGGAAGCTGGAAAGGACAGAAAGGATTGCAACAAAGATGTATCGGGCACAAGACGGAGGAAGTGTTCATGGCAGAGTGAAGTGTTACAGTAGGTGCCTATAGTGGCACAAAGGTAAGAAAACAGATTATGTTAACAGGAGAATAAAGGTCAGAGCTCAGTGAAAACTAAACTGAAGAACAAGTGTCAGATGGCCCAAGCGGGGGAGGGTGTTGGGACAAAAACACTTTTTTTGGGGGGGGGGTTGTGGTTAAGAAAGGGGTCAAGGTGGAGGGGAAAGGTCACAAAGTAAAGTTGTTGAACTCAAATGTTGAGCGCCAGAGTCAGACGGACTCGAAACGTTAACTCTCGTTTTTCCTCTCTCCACAGACGCTGCCAGACCTGCTGAGTTTTTCCAGCGTTTTGGGGATTTAGCTCAGAACGATTGCACGGTGTTGGCAGCAATGGCAGCGTTTAGCACCCTCGACAGAGCGCTGGGTTATGGACACAAGATCTCCAGCTCCAGGAGAGATTAGAGGGGGATGTAAAAGGGGTGGGGGAGTAGCATTACTGGTTAAGGAGAATGTTACAGCCGTACTGCGGGAGAACACTTTGGAGGGCTCATACAATGAGGCAATCTGGGTAGAGCTCAGGAACAGGAAGGGGGCAATCACAATGTTTTTTTTTAAATTTAGAGTACCCAATTCATTTTTTCCAATTAAGGGGCAATTTAACGTGGTCAATCCACCTACCCTGCACATCTTTGGGTTGTGGGGGCGAAACCCACGCAAACACGTGATCAGGGGAATAGATAGAGTAGACAGTCAGAGACTTTTTCCCCGGGTGGAACAAACCATTACAAGGGGACATAAATTTAAGGTGAAAGGTGGAAGATATAGGAGGGATATCAGAGGTAGGTTCTTTACTCAGAGAGTAGTGGGGGCATGGAATGCACTGCCTGTGTAAGTAGTTGAGTCGGAAACATTAGGGACCTTCAAGCAGCTATTGGATAGGTACATGGATTACGGTAAAATGATATAGTGTAGATTTATTTGTTCTCAAGGGCAGCACGGTAGCATTGTGGATAGCACAATTGCTTCACAGCTCCGGGGTCCCAGGTTCGATTCCGGCTTGGGTCACTGTCTGTGCGGAGTCTGCACATCCTCCCCGTGTCTGCGTGGGTTTCCTCCGGGTGCTCCGGTTTCCTCCCACAGTCCAAAGATGTGCGGGTTAGGTGAATTGGCCAATGATAAATTGCCCTTAATGTCCAAATTGCCCTTGGTGTTGGGTGGAGGTGTTGAGTTTGGGTAGGGTGCTCTTTCCAAAGGGCCGAATGGCCTCCTTCTGCACTGTAAATTCAATGATAATCTATGATTAATCTAGGACAAAGGTTCGGCACAACATCGTGGGCCGAAGGGCCTGTTCTGTGCTGTATTTTCTATGTTCTATGTTCTAACACTGAGAGAATGTGCAAACTCCACACGGACAGTGACCCAGAGCCAGGATTGAACCTGGGACCTCGGCGCCGTGAGACTGCAGTGCTACCACTGCGCCACCGTGCTGCCCTGGCAATCACAATGTTGAGCGTTTATTATAGGCCCCCCAACTGCCAGCAAGAGATAGAGGAGCAGATAGGTAGAGAGATTTTGGATCGGTGCAAAAGTAACAGGGTTGTTGTGGTAGGGGATTTTAATTTCCCCTATGTTGACTGGGACTCACTTAGTGCTCGGGGTTTGGATGGGGCAGAGTTTGTAAGGTGTATCCAGGAAGCCTTGATGCAATATGTAGATCGTCCACCTAGGGAAGGGGCAGTACTGGACCTGGGATTGGGGAATGCGCCTGGACAGATGGTTGAGGTTTCAGTAGGGGAACATTTTGGGAGTAGTGACCACAATTCCATAGGTTTTAGGGTACGTTTGGACAGGGATGAGAGTAACCCTCGGGTTAAGGTGGTAAACTGGGGAAAGGAAAATTACGATAACATTAGACAGAAATTGAATCATTTGGATTGGGTACGGCTGTTGGATAGTTGTTCTTTTCTTGACAAATACATGAATAGGATGGGAATAGAGGGATACGGACCCAGGAAGTGTAGAAGATTGTAGTTTAGTCGGGCAGCATGGTCGGCACGGGCTTGGAGGGCCGAAGGGCCTGTTCCTGTGCTGTAGATTTCTTTGTTCTTTGTTCTAAATCAACATCGGACAAGTGGGAGTCTTTAAAGCGACAGTTATTAGGATTCAGGAAAGTCATGTTCCTGAGAGAATGAAGGATAAGTCTGGGAAGTTTCGGGAGCCTTGGATAACAAGGGATATTGTGAACCTCACCAAAAAGAAAAAGGAGACTTTTGGATGGTCTAGAAGGGTGGGGACAATCAAAACCCTTGAGTATAAAGAAAGTAGGAAGGTAAGTGCGGAACAAAATGGCGGCCATGCAGCAGGGGGAGGGGGACCAGTTCTTCGATGTCCGCAACAGTTTCTACATCGGCAGCTACCAGCAGTGCATCAACGAGGCGCAGAAGGCGAAGCTGTCCAGTCCAGAGAAAGAAGTTGAATGTTCCTTTACAGAGCTTATATTGCACAGAGAAAATATGGTGTGGTGCTGGATGATATCAATCCTGGAGCTGCTCCTGAATTACAAGCTGTAAGAATGCTTGCCAAATATCTGTCCAGTGAGGATCAAAGATATGCCACCATAGCAGAAATGGAGAAGAAGATGGCAAAGAGTGTTGATATTAACAACAGAACTTTCTTGCTGATGGCAGCCTCGATGTATTTATACGAGCAAAACACGGATTCAGCGCTACGTACACTGCACCAAGGAGAGTGTCTGGAATGCATGGCCATGTCGATACAGATATTTCTGAAGCTTGACCGGCTGGATCTGGCTCGAAAGGAGCTGAAGAAGATGCACGAGCAAGATGAGGATGCCACCCTGACACAGCTATCGACAGCCTGGGTGAATCTGGCCATGGGAGGGGACAAGCTGCAGGACGCCTATTACATCTTCCAGGAAATGGCAGATAAGTAAACGGCAACCTTGCTGCTTCTGAATGGACAGGCTGCCTGTCAGATGGCACAGGGCAAGTGGGATGATGCAGAAGGAGTTCTACAGGAGGCGCTAGACAAGGACAGCAGTCATCCGGAAACTCTCATTAACCTCACTGTACTTTCACAGCACCTGGGCAAGGCTCCTGAGGTTAATAATCGTTACCTCTCCCAGCTGAAGGATGGACATCGAGGGCACCCGTTTGTTAAAGAATATTTGGCCAAGGAGAATGAGTTTGATCGATTGGTGCTGCAGTATGCTCCCAGTGCGTGAGAAGAATGGAATCGGTGTCTGTGAAGATGGAGACATATCCCCACAATCTACATCAGTGGACCTGTTAAGCTTCTGAGCTGTGGAAAAATATTTTTTAAAGTAATGCCTCCGTAACTTAAACCTTATCACTCACTTTAGATTCTTTGTTAAATACTAAAACCTTTACTTGTGCTCTGTTTGAGAATAACAGTCATCAAACTTGGTGAAATCTGTAAAATCTCTACACATTCCTAATAAAAATGTCAATGCTTATGTTAAAAAAAAAGAAAGTAGGAAGGTACTGAAGTGGGAAATGAGAAGGGTTAGGAGGAGTCATGAAAAGTCCTTGGTAAATAGGATTAAGATGAAGCCCAAAGCCTTTCATTCATATGTAAAAAGCAAGAGGGTGGCCAGGGAAAGGATTGGACCACTTAAGGACAGTGGGGGGAATCTACGTGCTGAGCCAGAGGAAATGGGCGAGTTACGAAATTAATACTTTCATTACTGTTCACCAAAGAAAGGGACTTTGTGGAAGATGATTCTTGGGTAGGGTGTGTGGACAGTCTGGATCATGTTAACATCGAAAAGCATGAGGTATAGAGTCTTTTAAAAGATTTTAAGGTAGATACGTCTCCTGGGCCGGATGGGGTTTACCCCAAAATACTGAGGGAAGTGATGCACGATCAATTAAACTCAAAGACGAGGTTGTAACATAACTGAAGGCTTTAATCGACTAGAACTGTTCCCCAGCAGCTTCGGTGCAGAAAGTGAAGGCTGCTGGGACGGCACCGGTTCTTATACCCCGTCTGTCAAGGCGGAGCTACGTACCAACAGCCAATTGTAAACTCCTAGGTTTAACCAATGGTCTTCAGCCTCTTGGGTACTGTAATACCTGATAATACCACAGGAAGCAAGGGAGGAAATTGCTGGGGCCTTGACTGACATCTTTGTACCTTCATTGGCTGCAGGTGAGATTTCAGAGGGCTGGAGAATAGCTATTGTGGGGCTGCTGTTTAAGAAAGGTTGCAGGGATAATCCTGAAAACTATAGGCCGGTGAGCCTCACGTCGGTAGTAGGTAAATTATTGGAGAGAATTCTCAGGGACAGGATTTATACCCATTTGGAAACAAATGGACTTATTAGTGGTAGGCAGCATGGTTTTGTGAAGGGGAGGTCGAGTCTCACTAACTTGATCGGGTTTTTTGAGGAGGTGACAAAGATGATTGATGAGGGGACGGCAGTGTATGTTGTTTACATGGACTTCAGTAAAGCCTTTGACAAGGTGCCTCATGGTAGACTGGTACAAAAGGTGAAGTCACACGGGATCAGAGGTGAGGTGGTAAGATGGATACAGAACTGGCTCGGTCACAGAAGGCAAAGGGTAGCAGTAGAAGGGTGTTTTTCTGAATGGAAGGTTGTGACTAGTGGTGTTCCACAGGGATCTGTGCTGGGGCCTCTGTTGTTTGTGGTGCACATAAACGATTTGGAGGAAAATGTAGCTGGTCTGATTAGTAAGTTTGCGGATGACACCAACGTTGGTGGAGTGGCAGATAGTGTTGAGGATTGTCAGAGGATACAGCAGGACATAGAGAGGTACTTGGACAGAGAAATGGCAAATGGAGTTTAATTTGGACAAATGTGAGGTAATGCATTTTGGTAGGTCTAACATAGAGGGGAAATATACCGTAAATGGTAAAACTCTTAGGAATATTGAAAGTCAGAGACATCTGGGTGTACAGGTCCGCAGATCTTTGAAAGTGGCAACACAAGTGGACAAGGTAGTCAAGAAAGCAAACGGAATGCTCGCCTTCATTGGACAGGGAATCGAGTATAAAAACTGGCAAGTCATGCTACAGTTGTATAGAACCTTGATAAGGCCTCACTTGGAATATTGCGCAAAACTCTGATCGCCACACTACCAGAAAGTGTGGAGACTTTGGAGAGGATGCAGAGGAGGATTACCAGGATGTTGCCTGGTCTGGAGGGTGTTTGCTATGTGGAGAGGCTGAATAGACTCGGACTGTTTTCATTAGAAACACGGAGGTTGAGGGGTGACCTGATAGAGGTCTACAAGATTGAGGAGCGTGGATAGAGTGGATGGGCAGGCACTCTTTCCCGGGGTGGAGGGGTCAGTCGCCAGGGGGCATAGGTTTAAGGTTCCTGGGGCAGAGTTTAGAGGAGATATGCGAGGCAGGTTCTTTACGCAGAGGGTGGTGAGTGCCTGGAACGCACTGCCAGGGGAGGTTGTGGAAGCAAATACATTAACGGTGTTCAGAAGGCATCTTGACAAACACATGGATAGGATGGGTATAGAGGGATAGGGCACAAGGAAGTGCTGAGGGTTTTAGCAAAGGTTGGTATCATGACCTGTACAGGCTTGAAGGGCCGAAGGTCCTGTCCTGTGCTGTATTGTTCTTTGTTCACCGGGAGGAGGGAGAGGAACATAGAGACCAAGGGGGGCTCATCGGTACTCCAGCCAATGAGAGGCTAGAGAGTGGAGAGGATGGGCGGCGCAGGAACTGCTCACTGGGAGAGTCTGTCTGCGGGCGGATGTCAGGGGGCTGGTGACGGCGGGGGGGGGGGGGGGGGGGGAGCTGATTCGGAGCTTTATTAAATCTCTTTCCAGCAAAGCATGTATTTGTGTTTGTGTGTTTAATATACAGGACAAGATTACACTGCACTACAGAGGTCTATTTCAGTGCATTGGTAGAAGATTATTGGATTGAAAGCAATTAAGAAAAACTGGAGTTATTTGGAAACAGTATTTTCACGCCACTGGGGGTCTGCCATTCAGCTTCAGTGTCACACAAAAGTGGAAGTGGGAGGTGAGTGCCTGACATAAATGCTATGTAAACTGTCACGGCACCCTGGGCGAGCACACGGTCAATTTCAGCTCCACTTGACCTGAAGTCGCAACACAGGTGAAATTAGGTTTTATTTAAAATACCCCAGGTCAGTGGAAGAGCCCAATAAACTAGTTACCGGGTTTGTAACGTAAAAGCGCAAGTAACCTTTTACTATGTGCGGTATTATAAACAGACAGAAAATGTAACCGACCAGCTACTAGCCCTTTCCCCCTTCCTAACCCTCCCCACATTCTCTACAAACACACTCAGAGACAAACAACAGAGGGGAAGGGATGATGGAAAGAGAAACAAAATATTAATAAAAATACAAGGATAAGGATCTTCGATGCACTGGGATGACTTGCAGCCAATGTCTTTCTGAAGTTCAAGCTTTTGTTTTGCTACTTCTTCCTTCTGGGCTTGAGGTGGTTTTCTCTGACAAGATTGTCTGCCTTGTCTGTAGACTCAGCCTCATTTCAGGTTCACAGCAAAGGATGTGTCAGGCACCCACTGACTTTGGAACAATAGAGCAGTTCTTTCACTTCAGCAAGCAGGAGAGAGAGAGAGGCTGTTCCTTTCAATTCCAAGGTCTAATCACTTCTGCCCAGTTCTCTCAGAAAGCATCACGCAGGAACCAATCGCTGATTGTTGTCAGGCAGAACACTCTCCTTGCCCAACCCACTGGTTGCCAGTTAACCAAGGGAACAGACTTCCTCCAAAAGACCCACCCGGTGCACAGGAGTCTGGCTTCTCCTCTCCCAAACACAAAACCTGGGAACACAGTGCCCTGGCAAAGCAGGCTGTTTCAACTTTGAGTCTTTTGCTCAAAGGCACATCCTGAATATGGGTCCACAAACCAAAATAATAAAAATGTAATTTAATAAAAGAAGAAAATAAACAGGAAGGTCTCTTACAAAGCATAGCAATAGAGAAACTAGAAGCAGGAGGAGGCCATTCTGCCCTTCGAGCCTGCTCCACCATTCAGTATGATCATTGGCTGACCTTCTATCTCAATACCATACTTCCACTTCCTCCCCTGACCCCTTTAGAGTCTAGAAATCTTATCTATTTCCTTCTTAAATGTATTCAGTGGCTTGACCTCCAGTCTCCTTTCGTAGAGAATTCCACAGCTCCACCACCTTCTGGGTGAAGCAATTGCTCCTCATCTCAGTCCTAAAAGACCTACCCTGTTTCCTGAGACTGTGACCCCTTGTTCTAGAACCCCATCCCCAGCCAGAGGGAGCAATATTCATTCATCCAGTCCAGAAGAAATAGGTCGTTCAGCCTCTTGAGCCTGCCTCGCCATTTAATAAGATCGTGGCTGATCTAACACTCACTAACTCCACTTTCCTGCCTTCTCTCCGTAACCCTTCATTCAGCTACTGATTTAAAAACCTGTCAATCTCAGCCTTGAAAATGTTCAAGGGCTCAATGGATGATGCCCTCTGGTCCTACACTCTCCCACATTGAGTGGAAACATCCTCCCAAAATTTATCACGTCTAATCCCCTCAGAATCTTGCATCTTTCAAATACATCGCCTCTCATTCTTCTGAACTCCAAGGAGTGTACAGACCCAATCTGTTTAATCTTTCTTCATATGGCAGACCCTCCATACCCGGGATCACCCTAGTAAACCTCCTCTCTACTGCCTCCAATGGTCTTTCCTTCAATAAGGGGACCAAATTGTATAGTCATCTAAATGTGGCCTCACTAGTACCTTGTAGAGTTGCAGCAACATCTCTTTACTTTGATACTCCAGCCCCCTTGAAATAAAAGGCAGCATTCCATTTGTCTTCCCCATTACCTTCTGCATCTGTATATGAGCTTTCTGGGTTCCATGAACAAGGACACACAAGTGTCTTGGTGCCACAGCTTCTTGCGGTCTCCAATTCTCTCTTCCAAAATGAACAAGCTCACATTTTCTCACATTGAATTCCATTTGCCACCCACTCACTTAACCTGTCAATATCTCTCTGTAAACTATTTATATCCTCCTTACAACCTTCCCTCTGACCTTTGTATCGCTGCAGTTTTAGCCACAGTACTCTCTGTTCCTTCCTCTAAATCATTTATATATATATAGGGAAGAGCTGCGGTACACGCACTGATCTCTGTGGCACTCCACTGCAACTGCCCTCCAACCTCAGAAAGACCCCTTTATCGCCATTGCTCGCTGCTTCCTGTTAAGCAGCCAATATTCTCTCCAGGCCAGAATATTACCTCCAACACCATGAAATCCTATCTTGCATGGAAGTCTTTTGTGTGGCACCTTATGAAATGCCTTCTGAAAATTGAAATGTAAAACATGTAAAAATGGGCAGCATGGTAGCATTGTAGATAGCACAATTGCTTCACAGCTCCAGGGTCCCAGGTTCGATTCCGGCTTGGGTCACTGTCTGTGCAGAGTCTGCACATCTTCCCCGTGTGTGCGTGGGTTTCCTCCAGGTGCTCCGGTTTCCTCCCACAGTCCAAAGATATGCAGGTTAGGTGGATTGGCCATGATAAATTGCCCTTAGTGTCGAAAATTGCCCTTAGTGTTGGGTGGGGTTACTGGGTTATGGGGATAGGGTGGAGGTGTTGACCTTGGGTAGGGTGCTCTTTCCAAGGGCTGGTGCAGACTCGATGGGCCGAATGGCCTCCTTCTGCACTGTAAATTCTATGAATCGTCTGGTTCTCCTCTATCTAATCTGGCTGATACCTCCTCAAAGAACTCCAGTAATTCCGTCCTTCTTGAAACCTTGCTGACCCTGCTTGATCAGATTATGACCTTTAAAATGCGCTGCTATCTCTCTATAATAATCCATTCTAATATTTGTCCAATAACTGAAGTTAGACTAACTTTTGAACAGCGCCCTATCTAGGCCACTCGCCCGCCCTATCCCCATAACCCCACTTAACCTGCACATCTTTGGACACTAAGGGGCAATTTATCATGGCCTATCCAACTAACCTAACATCTTTGGACTGTGTGAGGAAGCCTGAGCACCCGGAGGAAACCCACACGCACGGGGAGAACGTACAATCTCCACACAGTAACCAGAGGCCGGAATTGAACCCGGGCCCCGTGAGGCTGCAGCGCTAACCACTGTGCCACCATGCCGCCTTGTCGGAATTTTATACGTTTCAATGAGGTCCCCTCCCATTTGTCAAAATTCCAGTGGATATAGGTGCAGTCGACCCAATCTCTCCTCGTATGACAATCCTGTCATCCCAGGCATCATTCTGGTGAATTGTTCAAAGCAATATACATCGGGCCACCTTGTGTTTAAGTGTCACTGACCAGGATTATATTATAAATCAAGGCACACAAAAGCAAAGTTCAGACCGACTAGTACAAGTCGGTATTTATGCTTCCTATTAAGGGAGCCCCTTGTGGTGTCTCCTAATTAAGGGGATCCCTGGTGGGTGATCTCCCTATTAAGGGGATCCCAGGAGGGTCCTTTGGAGGACTCCCCAATAAGGGGGTCCCTGGGGAGGGGGGGGGGGGGTTCTCCCCATTTGCCATGACTTCGCAATCGAGCTGCCGGCTCAAAATGGTGGCCCGGATTCCCTCACGGATATCGTATTCCTCGCCATGCATAAATTTGCATGGCAAGCGATGCGGAATTTCTTCCCTATCTGCACTCCGAAGGGGAACGTAGATCGTTTGCAATTCTCCTTTGGCAAGAAAACATCGTCTCAAAATCGGAGAATCCAGCCCTGTGTCCGAAGCCTGTGTCTCGTCTTACGACCAACAGGTCGGCACCGCCCCCGCACCGATGATCGGCCCAGTAGGGGTCTAGCAGCTGCACCACGGCTGGCTTTACCTGCAGATACGGGCGGAGAATTGTCGGGTGCGTGGCCGCTCATGCGTACGGCGGCGACCTGCAACAGTTGCACCATACAACATGTGCTGGCCGGGCTCGGACCCGGCCTGCCAGATAGTGCCCCTCTGTGACCCCTCTCGCCACCCCCCACCAGTCCCCACCGAAGCCACCCCCTGGCTAGCGGGACAGCTCCCTTCCCCCGACTGTGGCGGCGCTGGACACAGTCCGCAGCCGCCACACAAGATCCTCGAAAACCGTGAGCCCACGTGTCCCACGCTGTCGGGAAGTAGTTAATGTGTAGACATAACAGCTAAGTAATCGCTAGATGGCAGCACTAGAGAGGGGTATAAAAGACAGACTCAAGCCGAGTTCCTGTCTCTTCGTGTGTGTAATGACGAGTGACCAGAGGTAGAGATAGCAGGTGTTGTTAATCATAGTTAATTCTTATTCAATCTTGTTTATTTAATATCTAGTAGAAGTGTTGGACAGAGAACAAACTCACAGTTTGTTTGTCAACATTACTCAATAAATTATTTGCTTTAATTGGAAGACTACGAGTGTTGACCAACATCGAGTTAAAGATCAGCTTGGTAAGAAGCAAAGGAGTAACATATATTACACAAAGCACTATAACAGGGAGGTCGGCCCATCGGGGGCGGAGTATCGGGGGAGGGCCTCGGGTGACGTCCTGAGGCCGACCCAACGGCGTGCGCCGTCATTTTGAGGGGACGGAGCATCCGAAAAACGTCACCGCCCTTGATTTCGCTGATAAAACGTTTTTTTCCGGCCAATCGCCGAATGCGTTTTCCGCGTCGGCAATCGGAAGATCCCGCTCATAGTCTCCCAAAGGGAGAACCTTGCCAGTTGTTTCCACTGCTCAAGGAATCAAAAATATTGGGGTGAAGTGGAGAGGGTGGGATGGGAGTGTATGTACCTCCTGGGTTGCCTCAATGCCGAATGATCACGCGTAATGCCTGCTCGTCACTTGCTAAGACAGAGGGTCGCTTCCCCGAACTGAACAAGCGGGCTACAGTGCTCAACCATCTGCGATCAGTAGTCAGTCCTAATGAGGCCATTCGATGTCAGGAGTGCTGATGGGCGTGCAAGCTTCGATAAACGGCGGGTCAATGGTACATCCCTCGGGTCGGGGCAGTGGCAGGATCAGCAGGAGAAACATTTCAGGCTCTGAAATTCATTTAGCTAAAGACTTGTGAATCTTTGGATTTCTCTACCGAGGGGGTTGCAGCCGCTCCATCGCTGAATGCATTTCAGAGCGAGATAAGAGTGATCCACCCGGGGATGAAGGGCTGTGGGGAGTGGATGAGACTCCCCCGCCCCCCCCCCCCCCCGTCACTCTACGACTCTCTCCCTCTCCCCCATGACCCTCCATCTCCCCCTCGCCCCCACGACTCTCCATCTCCCCCCGCCCCCACTACTCTCCCCCCTTTGCCCCCACGACTGTTTCCCCCACGACTCTCCCCCCTTTGCCCCCACTACTCTCCCCCCTTCGCCCCCACTACTCTCCCCCTTTTCCCCTCCTACTCTTTCCTCCCTCACCCGCACTACTCTCTTCCCCCTCGCCCCCACTCTCTCCCCCTCACCCCCACTCTTCTCCCCTCGCCCCCACTCTTTCTCTTTCTCCCCCTTGTTCCATTTCAACTCTCTACGCTGTGACGCTGACAGCCAGCCTGTGGCCGAGCAGAAATTTCCCCCAATCCCAAATCTGAGGGAGCCCATAGAATCCCTACAGTGCAGAAGGCAGACTGACGCCGTCGTCTTCGGGGTCCACACAAACCACCTCACTCTGTTCCCTAGTTCGTGACTCCAATCCTCTTCCATGTGACCCCCTCCGAGTCCGCAGGAGACTGTTCGCGACCTTGGAACGTTACGATCTGGTTTAGCACACGGGGCTAAATTGCTGGCTTTTAAAGCAGACCAAGGAAGGCCAGCAGCATGGTTCAATTCCCGTACCAGCCTCCCCGAACAGGCGCCGGAATGTGGCGACTAGGGGCTTTTCACAGTAACTTAATTTGAAGCCTACTTGTGACAATAAGCGATTTTCATTTCATTTCATCTGGTTCGGGACCAGCAATCGTTCGTTTAATACAGACAAAGTCTGAGACTCGCTAAGAAAGCCAACAAGATTCCACAGCTTTAAACAAAACAAAATCAACTTTATTTCACAAAGTCAGAAAAGTGAAAGCAGATACAATATTTAGCTTAGACTTATGAAAAACATATGAATTAACAGGGAAAGTGTGGTTGAACCCACGATACTGTACTGCACTATGTTGCCAGGGAGGCAGTGGCATAATGTAATTGTTACTAGTCTAGTAATCCAGGGACCCTCTGGGGTTCCGGGTTCCAATCCCACCACAACAGATTATGAACATTTGAATTGAATAAAAGTCTGGAATTAAATGTCTAATGGTGACCATGTCGTAAAAAACCACCTTTAGGGAAAGAAATCTGTCGTCCTTACCCGGCCTGGCCTACAAGTGACTCTTAAATGCCCCCTCAAAGGGCAATCAATGCCGACCCACACCCAATGAAAGGATTAAAATAAAAAGATGTCATCAAAATAGATCCGACCCAGACATCAGTGCTCACGGTGAGTCACAAAAAAATCTTTAAAAACTCCCCCCATATGGGATTTTGGCTCTTCTTATTCAAAGATCTTTACAGAACTGTCAGCCAACAGAGGAGGGAAGCCCATGAAGACCTAGCCAGGGTGGTAGAGCCACTTTAAGTGGGGATTGACTGTGTGGAGCAGAGGCTGGAGTCCCAGGGCCAGGCGATCCAGAAGGTGGAGGAGACAGTGGGGGAGCAATAGGTGGCCGAGATGGTGGTGATGCGGGAGACCCAAAAGTGGCTGAAGGAGAAGTTGGAGGATCTGGCGAATTGCTCCAGAAGACAAAATCTGCAGATCGTGGGGATGCCCGAAGGCATTGAAGGAGCGGAGGCCGCCGCATATGTGGCCAATATTTTGGAAAGGTTGATTGGGGGGGGGGGGGTCTTCGACCGGCCCATGAAGGTCGACCGAGCTGACAGGGTGCTGATGAGGAGGCTGAGAGGCAAGCAGCCGAGGGTGATGGTGGTGCGGTTGCACCGTTTCCTGGACAAGAAGAAGATTCTGTGATGGGCGAGGCAGACGAGGAGGTGTACCTGGGGAAGGGAACGAGCTGCGGGTGTACCAGGACCTGGGCGCAGAACTGGCAAAGAGGGGGGCCAGGTTTAATCCGGTCAAGGCTGACCTCTTTAAGAAGGGAGTGATGTTTGGGGTGCTGTACCCAGCCTGCCTCTGGGTGAGTTTGCAGAATCGGGAATATTATTTTTGTATGCCAGTGGAGGCGGCAGAATTTTTGAGAGATTGGCAGGAGAAGGGGGACATTGAACTTCTGAGGAGGTGCGAGGTGGTGGTTTCGTTTGATGATTGTTGGAGAGCTTTTCTCCTTTGAAATGTTTCTTTGGGCGTAGTGGCAGGGTGCATCAAGGGTGAGCACACCATTTTCTGTTTCCGTGTTTCTTGAGAGAGTGCGAATGGGGAGGAGGGGTATTGGGGGGGGTGGGGGAAGGAGGGTTGGAGGCGTTGGGTTGGGGGTGCCAGGTTACTTGGCGGGCTAGTTAACCGGAGTGGGAAAGGGAGTGATGGCATTGAACATCTGAGGGTGGGGCTGGAGGGTCACGTGACATGGGCCAGGGGCTGGCTCAAAAAGGGATATGGTTGATTGGCAGGGGACGGGGGGGGGGGGGGGGGGGGCGGGGACGGGGGGGGGGGACGACACACCATCCCCACCCCTGATCAAGCGGGTCACACGGAATGTGAGGAGACTGAATGGGCCGGTCAAATGGTCACTTGAGGAGCCTGAAGACGGACGTGGCTTTTTTTTTTACAAGAGATGCATTTGAAGATCGGGAACCAGGCAAGGCTGAGGAAAGGATTGCTAGGGCAGGTATTTCACTCGGGGCTGGACATGAAGGCGAGGGGGCTGGCGGTGTTGGTGAACAAGTGGGTGGCGTTCGAGGTGAGGTACATTGTGGCAGATTAGGGGTGGGGGGAGGTTTGTGATGGTTAGTGGGAAGCTGGAAGGGTTGGTGAATGTTTATGCCCCAAACTGGGACAACGTGGAGTTTATGAGATGGGCGCTGGGGAAGATCCCTGACCTGGACTCTCACCGGTTGATCATGGGGGTCATTGAGCCTAGTTTGGACCAGTCGAGCCAGAGATCGGGGAAGGTGTTGGCGGTGGCTAAGGAGCTGAAGGAATTCGTAGAAGGGCAGTACTGGACCCAGTGGGGTGAATGGGGTGTTCGAGGATGTTTACAGGAAGCTGCCGGGGCGGATGCGGGGGGGGGGGGGGGGCGGGGGGAGATGACGCAGCAGTTTCCAGACAGGCTGAAGTTTCCCAAAGTGGATGAGGAACTGATATAGAGGGGCTGGAGGCCCCATTGGTTTGAGGGAGGTGATGGAGAGTATGGGGGCAATGTAAGCAGGGAAGGCCCTGGGACCGGATGGGTTCCCGGTAGAGTTTTCTAAAACATTTTGGGTGGGACCTGCAGCTGCTGCTGGTGAGGGCATTTCATGAGGCTAGGGAGACGGGAGAACCCCCCTCCCTCACACTCTCGCAGGCGGCCATCTCTCTGATACTGAAGAAGATAAGGATCGGAAGCAGTGTAGGTCCGACCGTCCGATATTGTTGTTAAATGTGAATGCCCAGTTGCTGGCGAAAGTGTTGGCTTCGCGAATTGAGGACTGTGTCCCAGAGGTGATGGGTGAGAATCAAACGGGGTTTGTGAAGGGGAGGCAGTTGTCGGCAAATGTGAGGAGGTTACTTAACGTGATTGTTATGCCCCCAGAGGGGCAGGAAGTGCAGTGGCAATGGATGCAGGCATAGCTTCCGACCGGGTGGAGTGGGAAAAACTGTGGGAGGTGTTGGGACGGTTTGGGTTTGGGCAGGGGTTTGTGGATTGTGTCCGGGTGCTGAATAAGGCGCCGGTATAAGTGTGTGGACCAACCGGGTGAGCTTGGGATATTTTGGTTTGCACCGTGGGACAAGGCAGGGGTGCCCGCATTCCCCGTTGCTTTTTGCCTTGGTGCTAAAGCCATTTGCAATGGAGCTTAGAGCGTTGAGGAGTTGGAAAGGGATTGTGCCGAGGTGGGGGAGGGGGGGGTGGGTTAATGGTCGAGCACAGGGTTTCGCTGTATGCGGATGGCCTGTTGCGATATATTTTGGACCCACTGGGGGCATTGGTAGAATTATGGGACTTTTGGAGGACTTTAGTCAGTTCTCCAGATACAAGCTGGACATGGGAAAGAGCGAGGTGTCCTCGATTGAGACCAGAGGGCAGGAGAGGAGGTTGGGGGAACTGCCGTTCAAGGTGGTGGGGGCAGGTTTCAGGTACCTGGGCGTCCAGATGGGGTTGGGCCCAGCGGCACAAGTTGAATTTGGCTCAGTTAGTGAAGCAGATGAAGGGGGATTTTAAGAGGTGGGATGTGCTGCCATTGTTGGCGGGACGGGTGCAGGCAGTGAAGATGATGGTGCTGACAAGGTTCCTGTTTATATTTCAGAATCTCCCGATCTTCATTCCGAAGTAATGAAAAAAAAAAGTCAATGCATTGATCTCGGGGTTTGTGTGGGCGGGAAAGGCCCCGAGGGTCAAGAGGGCGTTTTTGGAACGGGGACAAGAAGGGGGTAGGCTGGTGTTGCCGAATATATTGAATTATTACTGGGTGGCTAACATCGCCATGGTTAGGAAATGGGCAGTGGGGCAGGGGTCGTTATGGAGGGTGAATGGAGGTGGTTTCTTACAGGGGAGCGAGTTTAGGGTCATTGCTTTTTTAAAAAAATCTTTTTATTGGCATTTTCAAAATTGTATACATTGCCATTCGTTTTCATTTATGGTACAGTCACAAAGTTTTCTTCTTAGGTTTCTCTATTTACAGTCTGTCGCCGCCTGGCTCAGCATACAATCCTTCCCCCCCCCCCCTCCAGCTCCTCTCTCTTTGACCACCCCCTGACCTCCCCCCCCTCCCTTCCCCCTTTTTCACTGCTGCCCCCCATTCTTTCTTGCTGGGTTTTGCTACCTCGCCTTGCTCACCCCCCCCCCCCCCTTTCCAGGTCCTCCCTCGCTTTCCTCTTTCTGTCTTGTCCTGGCTATTTATCCCTGGCTATTGGTTATTTATTTATTGGCCACAAACAGGTCCCGGAACAGTTGGGTGAATGGCTCCCATGTTTTGTGGAAGCCCTCTTCCCACCAATGGATGGCAAATTTGATTTTCTCCATTTGGAGTGATTCCGAGAGGTCGGACAGCCAGTCTGCAGCTTTGGGTGGTGCTGCTGACTGCCAGCCGAGCAGGATTCTACGACGGGCGATCAGGGAGGCAAAGGCAAGGCCGCCCACCCTCCTCCCCATGAAGAGATCTGGCTGGTCTGATACCCCAAAGACCGCCACTTTCGGGCATGGCTCCACCCTCATCCCCACCACTTTGGACAATGCCTCGAAGAAGGCTGTCCAGTATCCAGCAAGTCTGGGGCAAGACCAGAATCTGTGGATGTGATTGGCCGGGCCTCCTTGGAACCGTTCACATCTATCCTCCACCTCCGGGAAGAACCTGCTCATTCGGGTTCTGGTCAAGTGGGCTCTATGTACCACTTTTAGTTGCGTTAGGTTAAGCCTTGCGTAAGTGGAGGTAGAATTGACCCTGTGCAGTGCTTCCCTCCAGAATCCCCACCCGATTTCGAACTCCAAGTCTTCCTCCCATTTCCTCCTTGTCGTGTCCAGTTTGGTGTCGGCCCTCTCGAGCGGTCGTTCGTGCATGTCACTGCAGTTCAGACTGCCTCGGATGTCTGCATCCAGTAGCTCTTCTAATAGTGTCTGTCGTGGCGGTCGCGGATACGTCCTTGTCTCCTTCCGTAGGATGTTTTTAAGCTGCAGGTATCTGGGTTTAGCTAGTTGGAACCTCTGCATCAGTTAACATTGCTTTTTAAAATAAATTTAAGAGTATCTAATTAATTTTTTCCAATTACGGGGCGATTTAATGTTGCCAATCCACCTACCCTGGACATCTTTGGGTTGTGGGGGTGAAACCCATGCAAACAAGGCGAGAATGTGCAAACTCCACACAGACAGTGACCCAGGGCCGGGATCGAACATGGGACCTCAGCGCCATGAGACAGCAGTGCTAACCACTGCGCCACCGTGCTGCCCGTTTAGGGACATTGCTGACGGGGCCTATACCGTTGTTGCCTGCCAAGTACTCCGTGAGCCCAGTGCCTTGAGGGCACTGGAGGCAGCACTTGAGACTGGAGGGTGCCTTGGTGTGGACACCGATTTGCGAGAACCATAGGTTTGCACCGGGGGGGGGGGGGGGGGGGGGGGTGTGCTGGATGCAAGATTCTGGGGTGGCGGCAGGCGAAGATTGAGCGATTTGGGGATCTGTTTGTAGGGGGCAGCTTTGCGAGTTTAGAGGACCTGGAGAATATGAGCTGCCGAGGGGGAATGGGTTGACATAGTTACAGGTCAATGATTCTGTGAGAAGGCAGGTGCCATCCTTTCCCGGGTTGCCGCCCTCGCGGTGTTGCAGGATAAGAAGTTGTCCAGGGAAGGGGTAGGGGAGGGGAAGGTGTCCGAGGTTTATAAGGAGCTGATGGACTGGGAGGGAGCCCTGATAGGAGATGTTAAACGGAAGTAGGAGGAGCTGGGGGAGGGAGTGGGGTGCGCGGGATATGGGAAGAGGCCCTGCAGAGGGTGAATGCATCCTTGTCGTGTGCAAGGCTCAGCCTTATCCAGTTTAAAGTAGTTCACAGGGCGCATATGACAGTGGCGAGGACGAGTAGGTTCTTTGAGGGAGTAGAAGGTGGTGTGGACGGTGCGCAGGGAGGCCTGCGAATCATGTCCACATGTTTGGGGAATGTCTGAAACTGAAGGGGTTCTGGCAGGGGTTTGCGGACCGAATGGCCAAGTTGTTGGGGGTAAAGGTGGCCCCAAGCCCACAGTTAACGATATTTGGGAAGTCGGAAGGCCCGGGAGTACAGGGGGCGAGAGAGAGGCCGTTGTCCTAGTCTTTGCCTCTCTGATAGCCCGGCGGCGGATTGTGAATGGGTGGAGGGTCACAGAGCTGCCGAAAGTGGGGGATTATGGGTGAGTGACCTGGCAGAATTCCAGAGGTTGGAAAAGATCAAGTTCGTCTTGAGAGGATTGGTTCGCCCAGAGGTGGAAGCCGTTTATTGACTCTTTTTTTTAAGGAGGATTGAGGTGTCAGTAAAGGGGGTGGGGGCGGGTGGGGAGGAGGAGGAGCGATAATGGAGTTAAAATGGGGAAAGCCGCACAGGAGGAGGGGAAGGGCAGGGGTGTGTGAGTGTTGGTTATTTATTATGTTGTACTATTTTGCTTCTGCTCTTATTTGTAAAGGTAATTAAGCAGTTTTAGACTTCAGGTTGCGGCGTGTAGGTGGAGCTCGCACATTTGGACTCTCCTGCCCGGGTTACCCTTTTTAGGCCCTTATTTGAGAAAATTCTTTTGTGAGAAGCTGTGGGAAGGTCTGAAGCATTTATAGAATGTCAAAAACTGGAAGAAAGAACCGAGGGAAAAAAGGAGCGAGCGAACGTCCGCCGCCAAGCATGGTGAGGAGTGTAGCCGGGGTAAAGATGGTGGAGAGAGTCCATCAGGGGAGGGCCGTGCCCATCACAGTGGAAAAGATGGCTGAAGTGATGGCTGGGGAATTTGAGCGATTGTTCGAAACATTTTGAAAAGCATCAGACCGAGATGATGACCTGGTCGAAGGAGTGGGTGGGCGAGACTCTTGTCTCGATAAGGCAGGAGTTGGTGAAGACTTCGGCAGCAGTGCAGGAGCAAGGAGAGAATCATGGAGGGGGTGGAGGAAGCATTGCGGTGGCATAGCGACCAGTTGACCTCGATGGGCAAGGAGCTGTGGAAGGACGCAGAGATCACCAAAGGGCTGAGAGGCAAAGCAGAGGACCTGGAGAACAGGTCACGAGGGCAGAATCTGAGCATCGTGGAAGTGCCTGAGGGGCCAGAGGCCTACAGTACTTTGCCAACATGCTGGCGAAGCTAATGGGGAGGATTCCTCCCAGTACGAATTGGACAGGCCCCACCAGTCGTTCCAACCGCAACCAATAACGAATGAACCGCCGAGAGTTGCGATTGTCTGTTTTCACAATTTTTAAGTGAAGTGGAAAGTGATCAGGTGGGCGAAGCAGAAGGTGGAGTGGGACGGTAATGGCATACGTATATACCAGGACTTGACAACGGAGCTGGCAAGGAGGCGGGTGGCCTTCGGTCAAGCTAAGGCGGTATAAACGCAGCCTGCGGTTTGATGTGGTCTACTTGGGGGAGAACGAAGATGTTGGCCGGATTCATGAAGGAGGTGAGAGGGGCGGACCCGTGGTGGTTTTTACATTCTTGGGAAAGGGAGTATTTGTTCTTTTCGCCGGTGCATAAGGTGTATTCAAAGATCAACTATTTTGTGGAGGGGACGGCGCTGTTAGCCGGGCTAAAAAAGGCAGAGCACCCGTTGATCGTGATGTTGGACCATGCTCAGCATTGGGTGGATGTGGTCTTGGAGAAGGGTCCAGCCCAGAGGCTGGCATGGAGGCTAGATGCGGGTTTGTTGGCAGACCCGAATTTTTGCATTGAGATGGGGAAGGTGATCGAGGAGCATGTGAGGTTTGACCGGAATGCGGTGGCTTTGCTGTTGGTGGTTTGGGAGGTGTTGAAGGCAGTAGTGAGGTGGGAGGTCATTTAATTCAAGGCGAAGGTGGATAGGGAGGCACGGGAGGTGTGGCAGCGGTGGATAGAGGAGATTTTGGAGGTTGATGGAAGATATGCTGAGGACCCGGAGCCGAAACCTTTGGTGAGGAGGAAGGAGTTGCAGGCGAAGGTTGATCTTCTATCCACGGAGAGGGCGGTTCAGCAGTTGTGGTGAGCGACGAGGGCTGTTGATGAGAATGGTGAGAAGGCCAGTCGATTGCTGGCGGACCAGCTCCGTCGGCAGGCAGCAGCAAGAGAGGTCATACGGATTAGGGATGGAACGGGTGGGTTGCTGGTGGCGCTGGAGCAGGTGAATAAGGTGTTTGAAGATCTTTATAGGTGCTTGTGTAAGTCGGAGCCACACGGAGTCGGAGATGAGGGAGTTTCTGGAGCGACTGGAGTGTCCAGAGGTGGGAGATGGTCATGTCAGCGAACTACGGTAGGAATATAGAGGAAAACGGGGAGTCCATGGAAAGGTTTAAGGCCCAGTGGGAAGAAGAGTTGGGGATGATCTTGGAGGAAGGATTATGGTGCGAAGTGCTGCGAAGGGTTAACGCCTCGACCTCGTGCACGAGGCTTGGGCGCACGTAACGAAGGCGAGGATGAGCCAGCTGTTTGAGGGGGTGGGGGATAGCTGCAAGCAATGTGGAAGGGACTCAGGCGATCATGTCCACACGTTTTGGCCCTGCCCAAAGTTGGGAGAGGTTCTGGGTCGTTATTCAGCACTATGTCTTAGTGTCCTACACATGGATTGGGAGCCGGATCCCCTGGAGGCCATATTTGGGGTGTCGGACCTGCCGGAGCTGCAGTTGGGAACGGGGGCAGATGTTTTAGCCTTCACCTTGTTGATTGCTCTCAGGTGGGTTCTGTTGGGGTGCAGGTCAGCTTCTCCCCCCACCCCCTCCCCGCGCCCGTGCCTCGGCATGTCTAGGGGATGTATTGGAGTCCAGTATTTGGGGGAAGTAGAAATTTGATCTTAATAACAATCTTTATTTATTGTCACAAGTAGGCTTACATTAACACTGCAATGAAGTTACTGTGAAAAGCCCCTAATCACCACACTGCGGTACCTGTTCGGGTACACGGAGGGAAAATTCAGAATGTCCAATTCACCTAACAAGCACGTCTTTCGGGACTTGTGGGAGGAAACCGGAGGAAACCCAAGCAGACACAGGGAGAATGTGTAGACTCCGCACAGACAGTGACCCAAGCGGGAATCAAACCTGGAACCCTGGTGTTGTGAAGCAACAGTGCTAACCACTGTGCTACCATGCCACCCAACTTGGAGGAGCTGATGAGGGGTTCCACCAGAGATGGGGCTTGTTCGTCTTACATTTTGGGGATCTGGGTGCCGTCAAAGGTGGGGCGGGGGTTGGAGTTGGGTTTACGTGTTGTCAAAACTTTGAAAACTTATTTTTCAAAAAATAAATGAAGCAGTTGGAAATCTCTCAACCCTGGTGAACTACGTACAAAGGGGGAGTCACATGGCTCTGGAAAGAAACAAAAAGATGCGTTTAAAAGTTGGTTTCTGTTTGGCTTTGGAGAAGAGGGAGCTTGTGAAAAGACCACGGCAGCCTTTGAGGTGGAAGTGAATCTCAGCTGCCGCCAAGTTGCTCTACCTGCTGGAATGGAGTCTTCCTGAAAAGCAGTGCAAGATTTGTTGATTTGTTTGACAGCAACAGCAGCGAGAGAGCAATTGTATAACCCGCACGCCATTTCAAGCACTCCTCAATTAAGTCATCTCTCATCCTCCTTCGCTCCAATGAGAAAAGCCCAAGCTCCCTCAACCTTTCCTCATAAGACCTACCCTCCAATCCAGGCAGCATCCTGGTAAATCTCCTTTGCACCCTTTCCAATGCTTCCACATCCTTCCTATAATGAGGTGACCAGAACTGCACACAATACGGAATACTGTGCACTTCTGGTCTCCCCACATCATAAAAGAATTGCAGAGAGAGAGGTCTGCAAGGAGGATACTAGAAGCAGGAGGTCAGGATGATCAGTGAAGGATTTGATCGAGTAGACACAGAGAGGTTGTTTCCACTGGTCAAGGAATCTAAAATATTGGGGCAGGGTTTTATAATGGTCATCACCTCTGCCTCACTCTTAATCTGATCTTCTCTCCCCTCCACAACGTGAAGCTGGGGCGGTGGTCATCGTGGTCAGACAAAGTAAAGGAAGGAGGGAAGGCTTGATGCGGGAAGATGAATGGAAAGCCACTCCCACGTCCCACATAAGAGATTAGCATTTAAAATTAACGCACATGGGATTAGGAGGAGTGTACCGAGATGGATAGAAAACTGGTTGACAGACAGGAAACAAAGAGTAGGAATTAACAGATCTTTTTCCAAATGGTAGGCAGTGTCTTGTGGAGTACTGCAGGGATCAGCGCTGGAACCTCAGCTATTCACAATATATATCAATGATTTAGATGAGGGGACTCGAAATTTGCAGATGACAGAAAGGGTGGGTGGGGTGAGTTGTAAGGAGGATGCAGAAATCCTTCAGCATGAAGTGGACAAGCTGAGTGAGTGGGCCAATCAATGGCAGATCAAGTATCATGTGGTTATCCACTTTGGCAGCAAAAACAGAAAGGTAGATTATAATCTGAATGGCTGCAGACTAAGAGAGGGGAATGTGCAACGAGACTTGGGTGTCCTCATACACCAGTCGCTCAAGGTAAGCATGCAGGTACAGCAGGCGGTAAAGAAGGTAGATGGTATGTTTGCCCTCATTGCGAGAGGATTCAAGGAGCAGGGATGTTTCGCTGCAATTATACAGGGCCTTGGTGAGGCCACACCTGGAGTATTGTGTGCAGTTTTGGTCTCTTTATCTGAGGAAGGATGTTCTTGCTATAGAAGGAGTGTAGCAAATGTTTACCAGACTGATTCCTGGGATGGTGCTGTTGGGGAGGGTTTAAACTAATGTGGCAGGGGGATGGGAACCGATGCAGGAAGTGGGAGGGAAGTAAAACAGGGCTAGAAATAAAAAGCAGTAAGGGGAATGTGTAAGGCAGAGAAGCCATAGTCAAAAATCAAAAAGGGCCACAGTACAGGGTACAGTGACTGAGGAGAGTGTGAAAAGGGAGCTGGCCAATGCGCCATTGAGGGTGTTGTACCGTTGCGCGCAGTACACGGAACAATGTAAATGATCTTGTTGCGCACATTGAAATTGGCCGGTACGATGTTGTGGGCATCACAGAGACGTGGCTGCAAGGGGATCAGGGCTAGGATCTAAACATCCAAGGATATGTGTCCTCTCGAAAGAACAAGCAGTTGGGCAAAGGGGACGGGGTTGCATTGTTAGTAAGGAATGAAGTTATATCGATAGCTGACGAATGTGATATAAAATAGTTAGTTTAAATATATTAGTTACAATAATGTAGATGTAGGCCGGTCTAATTCTAGTGAGTTCACAGACAAAGGATTTCAGAAAGCATGGCAAGGAAGGGGGAGGGGTGTCTGGTAGAGGAGGAGAAAAGGATGCTGGGTAACAAGTGGCCAGGTTTAAGGAATGAGAAGTGAGCCAATTAGGATGTATGGCCAGGTCAGGAGGAGTATAGGATGACCTATGCGAATCGTGTATGTGAAACTTGATGTCATTTGAATGTATTTGCAGAGATCCCATTGTCTCCTTCCTCATTCGTTTCCAAGGGGTGCAGGAGACTGGTGCTGTGTTCTGTGTCCCTGAGAAGCGAGTCAGACTTGCAAGTTGGTTAAAAATAAATAATACTATGCCTACAAATCCATCTCGAGTTTTATTGAGGCCAGATTGATGGGTAAAGAATTCAACATTTGTCATTTGGTGCCGGAAACCCGGGATTTCTCCAGACGGTTATCAACCAACTGCAAAATCAGATTTAGACTGATGGACAAGGAAAGTGGAAACGGGCCCACAATTTGTGTAGCTGGAAAATGACACACATTGGTTTTCCCCTCTTCTTATGGTCTGATTGGTCTAGTCACTCGCGGTTGGTACGGAAAGATTGTCTCACGAAATCAAAGGTCAGTGGGGATTAGAAAATTTAACTGATAGGATATCATAATTGATAGTTCGGTTTTGGGTTAGTTTTGGAATTGATGGGACATCGAAATTGATGGTTTAATTCCATGTGTGAGTGTTTTGATGAACTGATGGGACCTCAGAGAGGAGGGTTCAGTTCCAAGAGTGTTTTTAAATCTATAGTTGATTAATCTAAAATTGTATCCTTGGACTGTAGTGGCAAGAAACGCAGTCTTGAGGACTAGTTAGAGATTATGGGGAAATGTTTGGATAAATTTCAAAACAAAAGAACATCCATAGAACTGGATGCTGCATGTTAGTTAAAGCAGAAGTCTCTCAAAGGGTTAACAGCAGCAGCCAAAGTTAAAGACTACAGACAGTGCTTCTCACACGGGCCTTGAGATAACAGGCAGCTTGTGGTGTAATTGGATACCTTTCTTTCGAGTCAGTGAAACTCCAGCACAGTTACGTTTTGAATTAATTAAAGGAAACCAGTGGATTTCTCCACCTCTTTGATAAAAGTTAATTATTTTAGCAAGCAATTGATTGAAATTGCCATAATCTTAAATTTGAATTACTTGAAATAATGTTTATCTCATTTATTTGTGAATTAATAGAAACCTAAAGAAACTCACTGACACCATTTTAAAAAGTGTAAATCTGGAGATGACAGTTGACTTTGCTCCGGTATAAATCACCACAGCTAACTGCTCCCTCATTGATAGCAGCCAACATTTTTGTGAATGTAAGAAAAACTTGTTAAAAGAAAAATTGTTAAGATAAAGAATTAATTAAGTTGTAAAAGTTATACAAGTTTGTGTTAAGCAAATCGTAAATTCAGTTCTGTGTTGAGATGAGGGCTAAGCTTGCAAGTTGCAGTAACTCAATTTGAATTTTCAAACATTTTAAGTTTTAAAAGAACACTTTTAAAACCTTTTAAATAATTTTGCCAAGTAGCAAAAATTGCCATTGGTTATAAATACGCAAATAAAAAATAAAATAAGAAAAGAGAGCCAAAGTATGAAAGCTAAAGAGTTAATTAGATTATGGAGACAACATTGTCAATATGAGAGGGATAAGATCATGTTATTAAGTTGCCAAGAAAATGCCCTTAAAATAGGGATTCCAATTAGTGAAAGGGGGAACCAGAAAACTCTGGAGATCTTGAAAAAGGAGTGTGCATTCAAAAAAACACGCAAGTAAAGAGAGGGTGGACTCAAGTAAAAAAAAATGGGCTACGTAGTTCAATGGCTGGCCTTGCATCGACAGAAGCAGATGAGGACCTAGAAAATTGGACCATGTCGGCTAGAGTCCCGACTGCACCAGTAGCATTGTCTGCACTAATTCCGGAACCACCAGGGTATCATAATTTAGATTCAAATCATGCCAGCCTCTCCAGCCCCTTCGGTTGATAGCTTGGGTCCTATTTCAGCATCTTCACTGTCTGTTAGAGAAGGGGAGCTCTGTTCAACAAGCCCAGTTAGCTCTAGGACCCGATCTCGGACAATGAGAGAGGGGCCTGATCCTATCCAGAAACAATCACGCATACCACCTAGATCCTTTCAGACCGATATGGTAGGACAGAAAAGTATGAGAACAAAGAAAGAGGATGGGAATGGTTCTGAGGAGCTGGAGCTCCTACTAGTGGAAGGGAAGGACGTTGAAGTCTTTGAAGAGCCAGAGGAATCCGCTAGAGCGCCCCCTAGTGAGACTCTGAGACAGTTGCCGATTAGGAAAATACCAAACCCTGATGCTGTAACATCAGTTTGTGGTGACTACTGGATTGGACTGTAACTTGTTGGCCCGAGATTTACTGTGTATCTTCCAGCTACAGCTAGAGTGCGGAGACGAAGGAGTAACGGCTCAATCATGGAGGATGAGACAACACGAGCACTAGCACCAGCCTCCCTGAACAGGTGCTTGAATGTGGCGACTAGGGGCTTTTCACAGTAACTTCATTTGAAGCCTACTTGTGACAATAAGCGATTTTCATTTCATTCAACAGTGCTATATTTCTATCACTCCCCAGTGGTGGACGTTAGACATTGAATATTCACTGCATCACGTTACCCTGGCCTATGACAGAACCGGACAAAACAGGGAGTTGGAGGACAAATACCGTCCATTAATTGGGCCCGAATGGCCAGTCAAGGTTACAGCCACAGTCACGGGAAAAGAAGGTACAGCCGATTTTGTTACAATATCACCACATTTATGGCCACAGTCAGCTTCTGTAGGCCCTCATATTACACGTCAGGTCCACGACCAATACCATGCCAAGGATCTGGGGCCTATGGTAAGGAGGGCAGTGGATCATTCAGATCCAACAGAGTACGCACTTCAAGTCACGTCAGACGGCACTTCCATAAAATATTTTGAGGTCCCTGAAACTGTTGAATCCCAGGTTTCTTTACCCGTCAGTCTGGCCTCAATAAAAGTCGAGATGGATTTGCAGGTATAACATTAGTTATTTTATTTAGCTTGCAAGCTATACTTAGTTCACAGCGATACAGATAACATCCTGCTCTCTGCACCTCCGGGACCAAGTGAGTATATGAGACAAAGGGCTCTGTACTGATACATTCAAATGGCATCAAGTTTCACATACTCGACGCCCATAGGTCATCCTATATCCCTCCTGACCTGTTTGATCTATTCTGATTGGCTCACTTCCAATCCCTTCCTCCGGCCCCTATTATCCAGCATCACTCTCGTAGACACACCTCTTCCTGCTGTTTCCATGCGGTCTGAAATCCTTTGTCTATGAACTAACCAGAATCAAAGTGGCCTATTTCTACATTACATTAACTAATATCTCTAAAGTAACTATTTTATATCACATTCGTCAAAACGATTAACACTCGACTTCAGCATCACCGGGGACGTGACGTTTTGGAATATGTCAATCCACAGGTCTGGGCGGAATACCCATCACAAGTGGGAAAGACAAATGTTACACCCATTAAGGTAACGATTAAGGACCATGTAAAGCTGCCTTCCATTCGGCAATACCCCCTGAAACCCCAAGCTGCCCCGTCTATAGACAAAGTAATCCAAGAGCTGTTGCAACAGGGTATTTTGGTCCCTTGTCAATCAGAATGTAACACCCCCATACTTGCTGTGCCTAAACCAGCCAAACCAGACCAGTACCGATTAGTACAGGATTCACGTTCAATCAATGCCATCGCACAGCCGTTACATGCTCTCATCTCTAATCCTGCCCACATACTGGCTCAAAGTCCAGCTTGAGCCCAGGTCTTCACCATAATTGACCTTCAGCACGCTTTCTTTGCCCTCCCACTCGCATCTGAAAGCCAATATTTGTTTGCCTTCACTTACAATGGACAGCAGTATACCTGGACCCGACTGCCTCAGGGGTTCGTCAACTCACCTACGCTCTTCTCCAGATGTCTGCAGACCCAACTCCAGGCCTTGACATTGGAGCATGGTTCCACTCTAGTGCAGTATGTAGATTACATATTGGTAGCGATACCTTTGATATTGGTATCAAAGGTCCTGGTGGCTCAGACAAAGGTCAAGTTCTTAGGAATTTTACTTACAGCCACAGAAAGAAGTCTCGAACCCAGTAGGATTGAACCAATATGCCAATTCCCCGCCCCTACCATAGCCAAGGAGGTCCGTCATTGGCTGGGTATGGTGAATTATTGTCGGCAGTGGATACCAAACATCGCTGTCTATACAAAGCTGCTGACGCCTTACACTAGTGAAGGGGGGAATTTTACTCTCACCACCGAGGCACTCGAAGCCTTCCGTTGCCTGAAGCAGGCCTTGTTACAAGCACCAGCCCTCGGTAGGACCTTGTACGACTGACCGTTCCAGATATACTGTACTGTTCTGGAAGGATGTTCAACAGCGGTACTCACCCAGCAACATGGGGACAAGCACCGGCCCGTAGCATATATCTTTTCCAAACTTGATCCAGTGGCGTTGGGCCATCCTGTTTGGACCCAGATCTTGGCAGCGATATACAATAGTTTGCAGGCTGCTGCCAATATAACTCTCCAACAGGACATTACAGGATACCACTCGGTCATCGCACTACTGGGGCAACTGCAGACTCAGCATCTTACCGCAGCTCGTCAGAATAGGTATGAAATATACCTTTTGAACAATCCACGTCTGACATTTAAATACTGTACCACTATCAATCCAGCCTGTTTTCTTAGCCGTCCCCCTGTCCATGAAGACGCACCTGGCCACGACCATTTAGCCTTGATTCAGGAAACTACCAGAAAAAGGGACGATCTGAGTGATATTCCGTTAGAACAACCTGACATGATTATGTATGTTGATGGCAGTGCATTAATAAGCCCCACTGGCCGGAGACTGTCCGGTTACACAATCGTAGATCAGGATGGTCTGATCCTAGAAGCGGCCGCTTTTCAGACTCCTTATTCAGCCCAACAAGCCGAACTTTTTGCCCTTACCCGTGCATGTTTACTTGGTGTAGATTGTCGGGTAAATATTTACACTGACTCCCGATACGATACTTCGGACAGCTCTGGCAGAATAGGGATTCCATACCTCGGCCGGTACGGAAATATCCCACCAGGGTTTAGTTAATGAGTTACTGCAGGCCCTCCTTATGCCCGCACAGATTTCCGTCATTAAATGCGCTGCCCATACAAACGGTAAGACCCCAGTTGACGTTGGTAATGAACAAGCAGATTGTGCAGCGCGGACAGCCGCGCAAATTCAGCAAGAGATGGTGCCTAAAATGTTAAGTCAGACTAAACGATCTGCTATAAATAGGTCTGCTTCTGACAAGCCAATGCCAACCATCCAAGACGTCATAAGGTTACAGGAGGACACTCCTGAGAGTGATAATCAAATGTGGAAACGGTTAGGTTGTACATATGATTCTGTTTCCTCTTTATGGACCATGCCAGCACATCAGACTTGTATGTCTGATGTACTGGCTTTATGGGCCATCGAATGTGTACACTTTGCAACTCATTGTGGGGCTCGGGGGACTAGTGATTTGTTGCTGGACACTTGGTGGCACCCTTAAATGCAGGGTTTGGCCCAGAGTATCAGTAATCGGTGTTTGAATTGTCAGCAAAATAACACCGGCAAAGGTATCCCTTGTGGTATGAGGCAAACCCCGTTGCCCAGTGATCCCTTTGAGACGCTCCAAATGGATTACATTGAGTTGGAAAGATGTCAATGTTGTCAATGTTATAAATATGTTCTGGTCATTGTGGATGGGTTCAGCAGATGGGTTGAGGCGTATCCGACTATCGATAATAAAGCTGCTACTGTGGTTAAAGCTCTGATGCGGGAAATCATTCCCCGGTACGGTATACCAGCTCAGTTAAGTTCTGATAACGGGCCTCATTTTATTGGACAGATTAGCAAGGAGTTATGCTCCCAGTTGGGCATACGCCAGCAGTTACACTGTGCGTACAGACCGCAGGCGGCCGGGTTGGTTGAGAGACACAATCAGACCCTCAAAACTAAATTAGCTAAATTAAGAGCAGACACGGGACTGACATGGCTTACGTTGCTCCCCGTTGCCCTCTTCCAGCTGCGGGTTACACCTGCGGGACAGGCCCGGCTCTCTCCTGCCGAGATCCTTTATGGCAGGCCTCTTAGAACTCCCTGGAGCCTGCATGTTCCCAGACTGGTTCAGTTTCACCATATGACTGACAAGATGTCCACCTATGTTCTAGCCCAGTAAGAAGTTTTACAACACCAGGTTAAAGTCCAACAGGTTTGTTTCGATGTCACTAGCTTTCAGAGCGCTGCTCCTTCCTCAGGTGAATGAAGAGGAATGTTCCAGAAACATATATATCGACAAATTCAAAGATGCCAGACAATGCTTGGAATGCGAGCATCAGCAGGTGATTAAGTCTTTACAGATCCAGAGATGGGGTAACCCCAGGTTAAAGAGGTGTGAATTGTGTCAAGCTTGACACAATTGTCACAAGCATGGTCTGGCATCTTTGAATTTGTCTATGTATATGTTTCTGGAACATACCTCTTCATTCACCTGAGGAAGGAGCAGCGCTCCGAAAGCTAGTGACATCGAAACAAACCTGTTGGACTTTAACCTGGTGTTGTAAAACTTCTTACTGTGCTCACCCCAGTCCAACGCCGGCATCTCCACCTATGTTCTAGCCCTCACTAAGGTCCTCAAGGAGCTCCATGGCCAGGTCCGCGCGGCTCAGCCACCGCCCCCATTACCTAGCTCACTTTCAGTGCTGCCCGGTAGTTATGTCATGGTCAAAAAATTGGACTAGGAAAGGGTCAGAGCCGCGATGGGAGGGGCCCTTCCAAGTTCTCCTTACCACCCCCACTGCAGTTAAAGTGGAGGGGCGGAGTGCTTGGGTCCACCTCTACCACTGTAAAATGGTCGGTTACTAACCTGCCTCCCTTCCCCAGTGCTGTTTTACAGGTGTGAAGCATGATGGGGTGGCTGCGCACTGCTGTGTAATCTTCGGCCTCGCCTCGCTTGGAGTGACATCGGCGACGGACATGGAAAAGGGAAATATCATCTACATCTGTAACCCCAACCAAACTACAAGGACATTTTGTTTATGCAGAGGTGATGTTCTTCGCGGCCCCCATATACGAGGACGTGGTATCGACTCATGGAAGGTCATCAGGTTAACGGACAATGCAGGAGTCATGAAGCAATTGCACCGGTCCCGGCGATGGGAAGGGAACATTACATGGACATTGCCTTGTTTTTGCAGTACATGTAAATTTGATTTCGGATGTGTTAAGATTGGTGCCATAAAGGTAAAATCAGACAGTCAGGAGAGGGTAGGAAGAGGTTGTGAGAGAGAGAGGGGGACTAGAGAGAGGACGGGGCGTGTAAGGAGGGGAGTACAACTAGAACGTAGGTTATCAGGAGATACACTTAATTCATTTCGGGCCCAGACTGAGGAAAACCCAGGTAGTATGAATCTCTTCTACCAGATTTACCACCGCTTGTATGGCCAGGGACGGGTTGTCTGCTACCCGAACCCTGCAGCGGTGTCTAGGTTATTTTCTGTTTCACCGCTTTGGGGCACTCCTCAAACAGTGGTTCATTGTCAGCGTTCCGAGTCACCGCCCGAGCAAGTCACTCTTCCTTCCGATCCGGGTTCAGCACCACCGGCTATTTACCTTCCCCGGGATAATTCCCACTCACAGTATGATAGGCTGCAACGGTGGAGGGCGTACATACCTAGCCACTTCACTCCCAATAGGGACTCCCGGTCGTACGAGAATTGTTTCGGCAGTGACGGGTACGGCTGTTTGCTGGTAGAGGTGGAAACGAATATAACTTTTAATGGCACAGCGACCAATGTTTTGTCACCCCCATTTCCCCGCCATATTGTTTACCCAGGCCTCCAGTCCGGGGGGTTTCGCCTCCTTCCACATGAGTAGGATCCTGCGCCGGGCTACGAGGGACGCAAAGGCCACGACATCGGCCTCTTTCGCCCCCTGCACTCCCGGCTCTTCCGCAACTCCAAATAGAGCTAACCCCCAGCCTGGTTAGACCCGGGCCTTCACCACCTTCGAAATCACTCCCGTCACTCCCTTCCAATGCCGGGCACGCCCAAAACATATGTGCGTGGTTTGCCGGGCTCCCGCCACACCTCCCACATTTGTCCTCCACTCCAAAGAACCTGCTCAATCTTGCCCCCGTTATGTGTGCTCTATGTAGCACCTTAAATTGAATCAGGCTAAGCCTGGCGCATGAGGAAGAGGAATTTACCCTGCTTAGGGCATCAGCCCACATACCCTCCTCTATCTCCTCCCCTAATTCTTCTTCCCACTTTCTTTTTAGTTTGCCCACCGACTCCTCCCCCTCTTCCCTCATCTCTCTATAAATCTCTGACACCTTGCCCTCTCCGACCCACACCCCTGAAAGCACCCTGTCCTGTATCCCCTGTGTCGGGAGCCTCGGAAATTCCCTCACCTGTTGTCTAGTAAACGCCCTCACCTGCATATATCTCAAGAAATTCCCCCGGGGTAACTTATACTTTTCCTCCAGTGCTCCCAAAAGTCCCATCTATGAATAAATCTCCCACCTTCCTAATTCCCAACTGGTACCAGCTCTGAAATCCTCCATCCATTCTTCCTGGGGCGAACCTATGGTTGTTCCTGATAGGGGACCCCACCAGGGCTCCCCGCACCCCTCTCTGTCGCCTCCACTGTCCCCATATGTTCAGTGTTGCCGCCACCACCGGGTTCGTGGTGTCACCAGCGCCTCTAGACTCGTCCCTTTACAGGACCTTCTCTCCAGCCTTTTCCACGCCGCTCCCTCACCCTCCATCATCCATCTACGTATCATTGCCACATTGGCGGCCCAATAATAATCTCCCAAATTCGGTAGTGCCAGTCCTCCTCTGTCCCTACTGCGCTGCAGGAATCCCCTCCTTACTCTCGGAACTTTCCCTGCCCACACAAAGCTCGTAATGCTCCTATCTATTTTATTAAAAAAGGTCCTGGTGATTAAAATAGGGAGACATTGAAATACAAATAAGAACCTCGGGAGGACCATCATCTTAATTGCCTGCACCCTGCCCGCCAGCGATAAAGGCTGCATGTCCCACCTCTTAAAGTCCTCCTCCATTTGTTCTACCAGCCGTGTCAGATTAAGTCTGTGCAAGGTTCCCCAGCTCCTAGCGATCTGAATCCCCAAGTATCGGAAGTTTCTTTCCACTTTCCTTAGCGGTAAGCCTTCTATCTCTCTACTCTGGTCCCCTGGATGTATCACATATAATTCACTCTTCCCCATGTTTAACCTATACCCCGAAAATTCCCCGAACCTCCTCAAGATTCGCATAACCTCTATCATCCCCCCGCTGGGTCCGACACGTATAGCAATAGGTCATCCGCGTATAACGAGACTCGATGTTCTTCTCCCCCTCTAGTCACCCCTCTCCATTTACTGGAGTCTCTCAGCGCCATGGCCAGAGGTTCAATTGCCAGCGCAAACAACAATGGAGACAGCGGGCATCCCTGTCTTGTTCCCCTATATAATCGGAAATACTCCGATCTATGTCGACCTGTAACTACGCTTGCCGTTGGTGCCCCATAAAGTAGTCTAACCCAGCGAATAAATCCGTTCCCAAACCCAAACCTCCTTAACACTTCCCATAAATACTCCCACTCCACCCTGTCAAATGCCTTCTCTGCGTCCATTGCCGCCACTATCTCTGCCTCCCCCTCCACTGAGGGCATCATTATCACCCCTAATAGCCGTCGCACGTTAACATTCAATTGTCTCCCTTTTACGAACCCGGTCTGGTCTTCGTGCACCACCCCTGGGACACAGTCCTCTATCCTCGATGTCAGCACCTTTGCTAGCAGTTTGGCGTCCACGTTCAATAGTGAAATAGGTCTATAGGACCCACACTGCATCGGATCTTTGTCCCTCTTCAAAATTAGCGATATCGTCGCCTCCGACATTGTCGGGGGTAGTGTCCCCCCTTCCCTGGCCTCATTGAACGTCCTTGCCAACAACGGGGCCAACAAGTCCACATATTTTCTGTAGAATTCCACCGGGAAACCGTCTGGCCCCGGGGCCTTCCCTGCTTCCCAGTCCCTTAATAACCTCGTCCACCTCAATCGGCGCCCCCAGGCCTGCCACCGCCTGCTCCTCCACTTTCGGGAACCTCAACTGGTCCAGGAACTGCCGCATCCCCTCCTCTCCCTCTGGGGGCTGAGACCTATACAGTTCTTCATAAAAGGTCTTAAACACCTCATTTATCTTTCCTGCCCTTCGCACCGTGTCTCCCTTTTCATCCCTAATTCCTCCTATCTCCCTCGCTGCTGCCCTCTTTCGCAGTTGGTGCGCCAACAGGGATTCTGTGAGTAGGTTATCAAGAGTACATATACTCTTGATAGCCCGGTAGCAGGCGGCGATTGGATCTTATCTCAGTGGGATAGTTCTCACGAGACCTGAAGGTTTCAGATTGACCCTGGACACAAAGACAAGACTTGTTTTTTCTCCCTCTCCAGAAAGGTTGCGAGTGGTGTATTCCTGAAACTAGAGGCCTGAATGAATCTACAGTAAAAACCTTGACGGAAAGAAAAGTCTGAAAAGGATTAAAGTGCTGTAAACCCCTGAGAAACAAAGACTCTTTCTTTTACGTATTTTTCTTTACCCTAATTTCTTCCTGTATGCGTATGCGTGCATATATAGAGGATGGGGCAAGGTAAAGTGGGGAATTAGATAATAGTTAACCAGTTGTATTTGCTGAATATTTCATTATCGTTCTTGTTATTGATAAAAAGTAATTGTGTTTACATTTACAAACTTTGTGACTGTAATTATTGGACAACCAAGGGCAAAAGACTGGGATTTTTTAAATAAGATTTACTGATTAATTCACTTTTGTTGTGACTCCGGGTCTAGTGGGGTTGGAATTGACGGTGCACTTTCCCAGGGTGTCGTAACACCGTCTCCTTTTTAATCAGGTCACCCCCTCACCTCTCTTCTGAACTCCAAAGGAAACAAGCCTCGGTTATGCACTGTGATTGATATTTATTGTCACATGTACCGAAGTACAGTGAAATGTATTTTTCTGTGGCCAAGGGGAATGTACACAGTACATACATAACTAGACAAAAGAATAATTGACAGAGTACATTGACAGTGGTGCATCAACAAATAGTGATTGGTTACAGTGCGGAACAAGGCCAAACAAGAGCAGCATAGGGTGTCGTGAATAGTGTTCTTACAGGGAACAGATCAGTCCAAGGGAGAGTCATTGAGGAGTCTGATAGCTGTGGGGAAGAAGCTGTTCATATGTCTGGATATGCGGGTCTTCAGACTTCTGCCTGATGGGAGGGCCTGGAAGAGGGCAAAGCCTGGGTGGGAGGGATCTCTGACAATGCTGTCTGCCTTTCCGAGGCAGCGGGAGAAGTATACAGAATCAATGGGAGGATGGCAAGCTGGTGTGATGCGTTGGGCAGTTTAGATGGCGGGAGATCACAGAACTCCCACCTGCCGCCTTGGGCAGCACGGTTGCATAGTGCCAGGATCTCCGGTTCGATTCCCGTTTGGGTCACTATCTGTGCAGAGTCTGCTCATTCTCCCAGTGTCTGCGTGGGTTTCCTCCGGGTGCTCCGGTCTCCTCCCACAGTCCAAAAAATGTGCAGGTTAGGTGGATTGGCCATGATAAATTGCCCTTAGGTTAGGCGGGGTTGCTGGTTTACAGGTACAGGGCAAAAGTCTGGCCCTAAGTGGTGTGCTCTTTCCAAGGGTCGGTGCAGACTCAAGATGGGCCGAATGGCCTCCTTCTGCACTGTACATTCTATGATTCTATAATTTATGAACTCTTGCGGTACAGAGAAGCCATGACGCGCAGCAAAAAGTTAGTGGGCAGGTCGAAAGAGGAAGGGAAATGGAACAACGTTGTGTATTTCAAGGGGAACAGAATAGTCGGGCTGTCTTGCTGCAGCTGTGCAGAGCATGGCGGGCGGTGGGGCCGAGTGAGCCGGGACAATGGGGCCGAGTGGGCCGGGACAATGGGGACAAGTGGGCCGGGACAATGGGGCCGAGGGGGCCGGGACAATGGGGCCGAGGGGGCCGGGACAATGGGGCCGAGGGGGCCGGGACAATGGGGCCGAGACAATGGGGCCGAGTGAGCCGGGACAATGGGGCCGAGTGGGCCGGGACAATGGGGCCGAGGGGGCCGGGACAATGGGGCCGAGGGGGCCGGGACAATGGGGCCGAGGGGGCCGGGACAATGGGGCCGAGGGGGCCGGGACAATGGGGCCGGGACAATGGGGCCGAGTGGGCCGGGACAATGGGGCCGAGTGGGCCGGGACAATGGGGCCGAGTGGGCCGGGACAATGGGGCCGAGTGGGCCGGGACAATGGGGCCGAGTGGGCCGGGACAATGGGGCCGAGTGGGCCGGGACAATGGGGCCGGGACAATGGGGCCGAGGGGGCCGAGGGGGCCGGGACAATGGGGCCGGGACAATGGGGCCGAGTGGGCCGGGACAATGGGGCCGAGTGAGCCGGGACAATGGGGCCGAGTGGGCCGGGACAATGGGGCCGAGTGGGCCGGGACAATGGGGCCGAGTGGGCCGGGACAATGGGGCCGAGTGAGCCGGGACAATGGGGCCGAGTGGGCCGGGACAATGGGGCCGAGTGGGCCGGGACAATGGGGCCGAGTGGGCCGGGACAATGGGGCCGAGTGGGCCGGGACAATGGGGCCGAGTGGGCCGGGACAATGGGGCCGAGTGGGCCGGGACAATGGGGCCGAGTGGGCCGGGACAATGGGGCCGAGTGGGCCGGGACAATGGGGCCGAGTGGGCCGGGACAATGGGGCCGAGTGAGCCGGGACAATGGGGCCGAGTGGGCCGGGACAATGGGGCCGAGTGGGCCGGGACAATGGGGCCGAGTGAGCCGGGACAATGGGGCCGAGTGAGCCGGGACAATGGGGCCGAGTGAGCCGGGACAATGGGGCCGAGGGGGCCGAGTGAGCCGGGACAATGGGGCCGAGTGAGCCGGGACAATGGGGCCGAGTGGGCCGGGACAATGGGGCCGAGTGGGCCGGGACAATGGGGCCGAGTGGGCCGGGACAATGGGGCCGAGTGAGCCGGGACAATGGGGCCGGGACGAGGGGGCCGAGACAATGGGGCCGAGACAATGGGGCCGAGTGAGCCGGGACAATGGGGCCGAGTGGGCCGGGACAATGGGGCCGAGTGGGCCGGGACAATGGGGCCGGGACGAGGGGGCCGGGACAATGGGGCCGAGACAATGGGGCCGAGTGGGCCGGGACAATGGGGCCGAGTGGGCCGGGACAATGGGGCCGAGTGGGCCGGGACAATGGGGCCGAGTGGGCCGGGACAATGGGGCCGAGTGGGCCGGGACAATGGGGCCGAGACAATGGGGCCGAGTGAGCCGGGACAATGGGGCCGGGTAGGATGGGACAATGGGGCTGGGTGGGAGGGGACAATGGGGCCAAGACAATGGGGCCGAGGGGGCCGGGACAATGGGGCCGAGACAATGGGGCCGAGTGAGCCGGGACAATGGGCCTGGGTGGGAGGGGACAATGGGGCCGAGACAATGGGGCCGAGTGGGCCGGGACAATGGGGCTGGGTGGGAGGGGACAATGGGGCCGAGGGGGCCGGGACAATGGGGCCGAGACAATGGGGCTGGGTGGGAGGGGACAATGGGGCCGAGACAATGGGGCCGGGTAGGACGGGACAATGGGGCTGGGTGGGAGGGGACAATGGGGCCGGGACAATGGGGCTGGGTGGGAGGGGTTGAAGCGAGGGGAGAGTGGTCGGGTCAATGGGGCCGAGCGGCCGCCATTCTGTGGTCGGGCTCCACGAGTGCGCATGCGTGGCGCCAGTCTCAACGGCTGCCACTAAAATGGCGGCAGGTTGCCATGGTAACCCCGTGCAGAGAAAGTGGCGTCTGCCGTATTTCCTACTCCCTTCATAGGGCGCCGAGCATGAGAGTATTATGAATCCGCCGCGGACACTCCCCGGACTCCTCTACCTGCTCTCCGACCAAAGGCCCCATGCCTCCATTTTGCGGGCGGCAGCAACAATTCCCCCTCCTCCTCTTCTGAAAATGCGTCGAGGAACCTCGGGTCCCGCGCATGCGCGCTAGCTGCCCAGATCTGGACCTGCGCACTCGGACCATCCTGCTCCGTGCATGCGCCGTTAACCCTGTTGGTCACAGAAAGGACGAGGCCGCTTTCCACCCGTTGCTGGGGAGGGGGCTGGGCTGAGCCGAGCGCTACCCACCGGCTCCTCCTCCCCGCTCACCGTCGCTGCAGAGTGAGTCCTTGGGAATTCCCTGTACGGAAGGCGGGGGGGGGGGGGGAGAAATCGATCGGCCCCCGGGGGAGGAGGCAGGAGATGGGTCGGTTTCAGCCTCGCGGGGCACGCCGGGAGGGTGGCGCCGCCATTGCCCCCGGGGACCCGATTTCCGGCCGCGGCCGGAAGACTAAGCGACGTCGTGGCCCCGCCCAGCGACGTAATGTGCGTCCGTTCGAACTCGTCAAACGCCACCTGGCCCCTCCCACTCCAACCCGCGATGGGCCGTGAGCGACTGACGTTTCCGGCCATTGTCTTCTGCGGCACAATCGTAATTGCGTGCGAGGGTGCTGGTCTCTGGTTCCAGCGTGCTCGGTTATCCTGGTCAGGTCCCGAGAACAATGGGAACCCCAAACTCCTCCCCTTCCTCCGCCCGCTCAGCGGGCCAACAGGAAAGACGAGGACCCTTAACCAATGGGTAAAGGGACTTCAGCTCCGTTTCGGCCAATGGGTGGAGCAGGCCGGCTCCGAGCCCGCTCGGCGAACCAATCGGAGAAGGGCCCGGTCCCACAGAACACTGGGCGACTGTCCTCGGCAGCCAATGGGTGGAGAGGCACGGCTCCGAGCCCGCTCGGCGTGCCAGTAGGAAAGGGGATACCCGAGCGCCCGAGCACCTCCCGGCCAATGGGGAGAGGAAGCCGAAACCCGGCCATTGTCCTCGCCAGCCAATGGCGAAGGAAGGGGGCGGGGTCCTGGCGCCGCCGGAGCCGCTTGGCTTTGAGGCCAGTGTGTCTTTGTCTGGATCCCCAGCAAGGAGCTGATAGCCCCCCCTCCCCCCTCCCTATATCCAGGGCCCAGGCTGGGCCTGGCCACGCCACACAAGGGCCTCTCGCTTTGCAAGCTGCATCCACCTCCCCCTGATTTTTTTTGCATTGCAGTTTAAAAAAAAATCTTTTTGCAAAAAAAAAAGAAGGAAAGAAGAAAAGGGAGAGAGAAAGGTCGAGAAGTTTTATTTTCAATCCCTGAAGGAATCTACAGCCTGTGGTTGGTTTGTGCAGGGTCTTTTCGTTTTGTTTAAACAACGTCACATTCCTTCCTCTTAAATGTCCCTTGGGTTTCAAACGTTTGGGTTTGGGGGGAGAGATCTGAAAAAGGTGCAAGATTTTTGTTTAAGACAAAAGGCACAAACTTTTGCATTTTTGCAGATTTTGCATTTGAATGCAAAAAAAAAGAGTGGAGAAGATCTGCCATCTTTTCTCCCTTGGTGCATATTTGTGCTACTTTAAAGGTACAGTTTAGCTTGCCTGATTTTCAACCCCCACCACTCTTCCCCCCCCCCCTCCCCCCAGCTGTGGGGAGACGTTTCAAAGGACCCGCGGTGGTTCCTTATCTCGTGAAGCCGCCTCTGTTCCTCTCTGTCGTATGTGGGGGAAGAGATTGAGAAGGATCGTGCTTTACCCCCAACCGCACTGCGCTGGCTGGGACCTTCGAAGAGTGAGAGTGGCCATCATTTGTAAAGACCGACCGACGTCCCCTCCCTACGGCGTGACCCCTTCCGCGATTCCTGTCGTAACCGAGCCACATTCTTAGCAGGGCGTGCAACAGAGCGGGTGCAGGGGAGGATGTGGAAGACGGGGATTGTGGAGGAGTTTCTTCACTCTGGAATGACGGTAGCATAGTGGTTAGCACAACTGCTTCACAGCTCCAGGATCCCAGGTTCAATTCCCGGCTTGGGTCACTGTCTGTGCGGAGTCTGCACGTTCTCCCCGTGTGCGTGGGTTTCCTTCGGGTGCTCCGGTTTCCTCCCACAGTCCAAAGATGTGCAGATTAGGTGGATTGGCCATGATAAATTGCCCTTATTGTTCAAAATTGCACTTAGCGTTGGGTGGGGTTATGGGGATTGGGTGGAGGTGTGTACTTGGGTAGGGTGCTCTTTCCAAGAGCCGGTGCAGACTCGATGGGCCGAATGGCCTCCTTCTGCGCTGTAAATTCTATGATGAATCTTTGCAATTCTCTACACCCGATCAGAGGGAGCTCGGTCACTGAGCGTGTAATGGATAGAAACCGCTAAGATTTCTGGAGATGAATGTCATCGAGAAGGGGGGGGGGGGGAGGGGGTGGTATAGAGAGATTGCGGGGACATGGTGCGAAGGATCAGGATCAGCCAGGATCAAATCAAATGGCGGAGCAGGCCCGAGGTGCCAAAACCTTTCGCCTCCCCCTGCATAAGAAGACGATTGAAATCTGGAATCATCTTCTTTAGTAGGGGGGGGGGGGGGAGGTGGAGGAATTGGCATGTTTTGGGGACAGAAATCAGGTCCAGGACATGGAGCAAAGGCAGATATGGTAAACGAGAATCTAATTCCATATCCGTCGGGATCTTATTGAAGGCTAGGGGTAGGAGGTGAGGGGGGTAGTGGGCTGAATGGCCTACTTCCTCCTCAAACCGTTTTCGATATGACCTGATTCTCGGGAAACAGTTCTTGACTGGCTGGTTTTGTTACGTACTTTATAGGTCTTGTTGGGATGGGGGAAGGGCCAATGTTTTAAAGGATTTTCTCCACCTGATTAGATTCTGAGAGGTTGTTTCCCTTGTGAACAAGAGCCTTGAATTTGGGGTGGGGGGGGATGCAGTTAGAAATCGGGGCGTCTCCCATCCAAACGGAAATGAGAATTGTGTTCTCCCAGTGGCTGGCCAGTCTTCCCCTGAAGTACGCGGAGGAATATGTAGTCGAGGCCGAGATATACCGATTCTCGATTGTCAAAGGGGGGGGGTGAAAGGCGGAAATGTGGGGTGGTGGTGACAGTCGAGGTCAGCGGCGATCTTATTGCTTGGCGGAGGAGGCTCGAGGGGACGACCTATTTGGATTTCCCATGTTGGGTATTCAATCCCGTTTTCCGGGGGGGGGGGGGCTTTGTCGGTGCATGCACTTCCTCTTCAGTAAACGTGGCGGATGACCTTTGGGGGATGTGTTTCACTCAAAAGGCATTGGGTTGTTACCCGAAAAGGAAGAATGTGCAGGGTTATGGGGAGAACACCCGGGCGGTGATGCAGAATGGCATGAGGTACATTGTTCATTCGAAGAGCCAATGGGGATGCCAATGGGTTGAATGGCCTGTAAATGTGCAGCGAGTGTCGAGTAAATCTGCAGCGTTCTCAGTTCCCTGGGGTACAGAATTCTGATGGTTCCGGTGGGATTATGTGGACTTTCTTGAGAGGGATAGAAAGCTGGTTAGAAGATAGGAAGCAAAAAGTTGGAATAAACTGGTATTTTTCTGATTGGTAGGCAGTGACGAGTGGGGTACCGCAGAGATCTGTGCTTGGACCCCAACTGTTCACATTATATATTAATGATTTGGACGAGGGAACTAAATGTATTATCTCCAAATTTGCAGATGATACAAAGTTGGGTTGGAGGGTGAACTGTGCGATGCAGAGATGCTTCAGCGTGATCTGGACAGGCTGAGTGAGTGGGCATATACATGGCAGTATAATGTGGATAAATGCGAGGTTATCTGCATCAGTTGCAAGAATAGGAAGGCAGATTATTGTTTGAATGGGTGTAAATTGAGAGAGGTGGATACTCAGAGAGACCTTGGTGTCCTCGTGCATCAGTGGCTGAAAGTAAGTGACGGTACAGTAGGCAGTAAAGAAGACAAATGGTATGTTGGCCTTCATGGCAAGAGGACTTGAGTACAGGAATAGGGATGTTCTACTGCAATTGTATCGGGCGTTAGTGAGGCTACATCTGAAGTATTTTGTGCAGTTTTGGTGGCTTATCTGAGGAAGGATCTTGCTGTGGAGGGAGTGTAGCTAAGGTTTCCCAAGCTGATTCCTGGGATGGTGGGACTGTCATGTGAGGAGAGACTAAATCAGTTCGGATTATATTGATTGGCGTTTAGAACAGTGAGGGTGGATCTGATAGAAACTTACGAAATTGCAACAGGATTAGTAGGTCCCGATGGTGGGGGAGTCCAGAGCTAGGAGTCATAGTTTGAGGATAAGGGGTAAACCTTTTAGGACTGAGGTGAGGAGAAATGTCTTCACCCAGAGAGTGGTGTATCTGGAATCCGCTAGCACAGAAAGTAGCTGAGGCCAAAACATTGTGTAATTTAATAAAGGATCTAAATCTGGCTCTCGGGGCTAAAAGGATCAAGGGATTTGTGTGTGTGGGGGGGGCGGGATCAGGGCATCGAACTTGATCACAATGAATGGCGGAGCAGGCTCGAAGGGCCAAATGTCGTCTTCCTGCGTCTATTTTCTATGTTTCTAAGTCTTCGAACGAAGATGTTTCTCCTTCATTTAATTTCCGTCTGTGAACACCACCCCTCCCCCTCGTCACCTGAACCCCATCTCATTCGAGAATCCCTCCCCTCCCCCAACAACCAGCCAGCGACAGGAGTTTTTTTTTTTTAAAAAAGCATCTTAACATGTGAAGCCCCTTGATCATTTTGTATGTCTCAATGGGATCACCTCTTGTTCCTCTGAACTCCCAATGGAGTGTTGGCTCGGCCTACCCTGGATCGAGACCAGCCTGGCGAACCTGTGTTGTCATTCTTGCCCCAACCCCCCCTTGGTCTGGCAGCAAATGTCTCCTCCCTTTGCGTGGGGGGAGGGGAGGGTAAGAGATCAGGGCCACCTCCGAGTCCTCACAGGCGATGGTCTCAACCAGGCCCTCTCGGAGTTCATGTCCATAGATCTCTGAAAGTTGCCACCCAAGTGGTAGAGCCGTGAAGAAAGCCGATAGTGTATTCGCATTTATTAACAGGGCGATTGAGTTTAAGAGCTGTGGGGTTATGCTGCAACTGTACAAGACCTTGGTTAGACCACATTTGGAGTATTGTGTGCAGTTCTGGTCACCTCATTGTAGGAAGGATGAGGAAGCATTGGAAAGGGTGCAAAGGAGATTTACCAGGATGCTGCCTGGATTGGAGGGTAGGTCTTATGAGGAGAGGTTGAGGGAGCTTGGGCTTTTCTCATTGGAGCGAAGGAGGATGAGAGGTGACTTTAATTGAGGTGTATAAGATGATGAGTGGGATAGATAGAGTGGACGTTCGGTGACGTTTTCCTCGGGTGGATGTAGCTGTTACAAGGCGGCATAACTATAAGGTTCATGGTGGAAGATATAGGAGGGATGTCCGAGGTAGGTTCTTTACTCAGAGAGTGGTTGGGGCGTGGAACGCACTCCCCGCTGTGGTAGTGGAGTCGGACACTTTAGGAACTTTCAAGCGGTTATTGGATAGGCATATGGAGTGCACAAGAATGATTGGGAGTAGGTTGATTTGATCTTAGTTTCAGACTAGTTCGGCACATCGGGGGCCGAAGGGCCTGTGCTGTGCTGTACAGTTCTAGGTTCTATTCAACTGCACGTCGGCAGGTCCAACGAAAGGTTTGATCACTGCCGCCCGATTTCACGGAGCGAGGATTGGGGAGGAGAGAGAGTGAAGCGGGTGGAGGCTGACAGCTTTTGTGGAGAGTGGGGTTGCGAGAGAGGGAAGAATGACCCATCGGGGCCGGAATTGTCTGCTGTGAATTTCTATCCTGGACCGGCACTGATGGATTTTGGAAACTCCTTATTCAGGCATTAGAAGGGGAGGGTTTGCTCCCACAAAGCTCAGACCAAGATAACTGGGTGTATCTGCTGAATTTCTATCCTGGGGCAGACAGTAATGGCTTTCTTTTTCTGTGAATTCCTTTTACAGGGGCTAAGAAGGAGAGGATTTGCAGACGGAAATCTCAAACCGAACCTCGCGTGGAGGGAGGGAGACCTGATCCCCAGTCCCCATCCCCGATCTGCCAGCAGCTGAATATCGGCAGGCACCGAACATGGAAGGAGAGAACGGCAAACCGGACAAGAAGGCCCAGCCGAGCCCCGAGCGCGGCCCAGGACACAAACCGGCGGCGAGAGACCGGGGCGGCGAGCGGGCGCACAAGTGCGGGGATTGTGGGAAGGGCTACCACACCCACTCGGAGCTGGAGACCCACCGGCGCAGCCACACGGGAGAACGCCCCTTCTCCTGCCCGGTCTGCGAGAAGGGCTTCACCCGCTCGTCCGACCTGCGGGTGCACCAGCGGGTCCACACGGGCGAGCGCCCCTTCTCCTGTCCCGTCTGCGAGAAGAGCTTCACCCGCTCGTCCCACCTCCTCACCCACCAGCGGGTCCACACCGGCGAGCGGCCTTACAGCTGTTCCGTCTGCGGCAAGGGCTTCACCCAGCTCTCTAACCGGCTGCGGCACCAGCGGCTCCACACGGGCGAGCGCCCCTTCAACTGCCCCGTCTGCCGTAAGGGCTTCACTGACTCCTCCACCCTGCTGCGTCACCAGCGACTCCACACTGAGGAGCGGCCCTTCACCTGCTCGGTCTGCGGCAAGGGCTTCACCCGCTCGCCTCACCTCCTCACCCACCAGCGGGTTCACACCGGCGAGCGCCCCTTCTCCTGCTCGGTGTGCGGCCGCCGCTTCACCCAGTCCTCCCACCTGCTGACCCACCAGCACAGCCACACGGGGGAGCGCCCCTTCCGCTGCTCGGTGTGTGGCCGGGGCTTCACCCAGCTCTCCCTCCTCCTGGCCCACCAGCACCTGCACGCTGAGAACAACCCTGTCAAGTTCCCCGAGGGGGAGGCCCCGCTGATGGAGGAGGAGGAGGGGGGCGGTGGCGATGCGCCCCCGGAGGGTGAGGCGGCGGCTGCCGGCCCCCTGCCCCTCTTGCACCCCCGGCCTGCCCAGCCTGGCGAGCGGCCCTTCAAGTGCTCGGTCTGCGCCAAGGCCTTCACCTGCCTCTCCCACCTGCTGCGCCACCTGCGGGTGCACAGTGGCGAACGCCCCTTCCAGTGCTCGGTCTGCGAGAAGGGCTTCACCCAGTCCTCCAGCCTGCTGACACACCAGCGCATCCACACCGGCGAGAGGCCCTTTTCCTGCTCCCAGTGCGGCAAGGGCTTCTCACGCTCCTCCCACCTTCTGCGGCACCAGCGCATCCATGTTTGACCGGGGACCAAGGAGGAGGGTGGAGGGCTCTTTGACCCAACGGGAACTGCAAGCCCGTATGTCCTGACCCATTTCAGGAGTAGTGGGGAGATTGGGGGGGCGGGGGTGGGGTGGGGGGTGGGGGGTGGGAAGGGGGGGGTCGTCAATGGAAGTCGACCGGGCATTTCGGATGTCTGGACACTCTGCACCAGCGTCGTATCAATGGCCTTGTGACTTTATTCTCCCTCTAACGTTGCACTTGGCCAGAACATTCAAAACATACGACATGGGGTGGAGGGAGGGGTGGGGGACACGCATGTCAAGCCCAGGCCACGCCCCCTCCCAACCCCTCCAGCCAACACCGCCGGCTCATCGGCCAGCATTCTTGAGCGCGCCCCCGATGTCGACGCGGTGCGGCGGGATATTCCTGGATGCCGAGGCGTCGGGCTGCTTGGGGTTGCAGTGCAGAGGGGGGTGGGAGGGGAGGGCTGGGTTTATCTGTAGTCTTAGTCAAAATTTGGTGGGTGGATCATTGCATTCCATTTAATAAGCTATTTTAAAGCTCCCTGTGTCAGTCTCCGTGCGTGTGAGTGTGTGTGCGTGTGTGCACGTGTGGTGTGTGTGCGTGTGTGCACGTGTGGTGTTTCATTTTGCAGCGGGCTCCCTGCAAACTGACGGAGGGGGGACTGGGCGACGGTGCGGAGAGAGAGAGAGAGACGTGACACGGTTTTGTCTGGAAATGAACCCACTCGTCTTGCCCCCTTGGTCATGGGAGTGAAACTGAAGTGGCATTTTCACTTTAAACTGACCTGTGGATAAGATCGCTTAACCCCAGTGAACGATTCATCCACAGTGACTAGCACCCACCCCAGTTTTTATCAAGACAGGAGATTGGTGTCAGTGACTGGGGTTTATATCAGACAGGAGGAGATTGGTGTCAGTGACTGTGGGGTTTATATCAGACAGGAGGAGATTGGTGTCAGTGACTGTGGGGTTTATATCAGACAGGAGATTGGTGTCAGTGACGGGTTTATATCAGAAAGGAGGAGATTGGTGTCAGTGACTGGGGTTTATATCAGACAGGAGATTGGTGTCAGTGACTGGGGTTTATATCAGACAGGAGATTGGTGTCAGTGACTGTGGGGTTTATATCAGACAGGAGATTGGTGTCAGTGACGGGTTTATATCAGAAAGGAGGAGATTGGTGTCAGTGACTGGGGTTTATATCAGACAGGAGATTGGTGTCAGTGACTGTGGGGTTTATATCATTCAGGAGATTGGTGTCAGTGACTGGGGTTTATATCAGACAGGAGATTGGTGTCAGTGACTGGGGTTTATATCAGACAGGAGATTGGTGTCAGTGACTGTGGGGTTTATATCAGACAGGAGATTGGTGTCAGTGACTGTGGGGTTTATATCAGACAGGATATTGGTGTCAGTGACTGGGGTTTATATTAGACAGGAGATTGGTGTCAGTGACTGTGGGGTTTATATCAGACAGGAGATTGGTGTCAGTGACTGGGGTTTATATCAGACAGGAGATTGGTGTCAGTGACTGGGGTTTATATCAGACAGGAGATTGGTGTCAGTGACTGGGGTTTATATCAGACAGGAGATTGGTGTCAGTGACTGGGGTTTATATCAGACAGGAGGAGATTGGTGTCAGTGACTGTGGGGTTTATATCAGACAGGAGATTGGTGTCAGTGACTGGGGTTTATATCAGACAGGAGATTGGTGTCAGTGACTGGGGTTTATATCAGACAGGAGATTGGTGTCAGTGACTGGGGTTTTTATCTGACAGGAGATTGGTGTCAGTGACTGTGGGGTTTTTATCAGACAGGAGATTGGTGTCAGTGACTGGGGTTTTTATCAGACAGGAGATTGGTGTCAGTGACTGGGGTTTATATCTGACAGGAGATTGGTGTCAGTGACTGTGGGGTTTTTATCAGACAGGAGATTGGTGTCAGTGACTGGGGTTTTTATCAGACAGGAGATTGGTGTCAGTGACTGGGGTTTATATCAGACAGGAGATTGGTGTCAGTGACTGTGGGGTTTTTATCAGACAGGAGATTGGTGTCAGTGACTGGGGTTTTTATCAGACAGGAGATTGGTGTCAGTGACTGGGGTTTATATCAGACAGGAGATTGGTGTCAGTGACTGGGGTTTATATCAGACAGGAGATTGGTGTCAGTGACTGTGGGGTTTATAGCAGACAGGAGATTGGTGTCAGTGACTGGGGTTTATATCAGACAGGAGATTGGTGTCAGTGACTGGGGTTTATATCAGACAGGAGATTGGTGTCAGTGACTGGGGTTTATATCAGGAGATTGGTGTCAGTGACTGTGGGGTTTATATCAGACAGGAGATTGGTGTCAGTGACTGGGGTTTATATCAGACAGGAGATTGGTGTCAGTGACTGGGGTTTATATCAGACAGGAGATTGGTGTCAGTGACTGGGGTTTATATCTGACAGGAGATTGGTGTCAGTGACTGTGGGGTTTTTATCAGACAGGAGATTGGTGTCAGTGACTGGGGTTTTTATCAGACAGGAGATTGGTGTCAGTGACTGGGGTTTATATCAGACAGGAGATTGGTGTCAGTGACTGGGGTTTATATCAGACAGGAGATTGGTGTCAGTGACTGTGGGGTTTATAGCAGACAGGAGATTGGTGTCAGTGACTGGGGTTTATATCAGACAGGAGGAGATTGGTGTCAGTGACTGGGGTTTATATCAGACAGGAGATTGGTGTCAGTGACTGTGGGGTTTATATCAGACGGGAGATTGGTGTCAGTGACTGGGGTTTATATCAGACAGGAGATTGGTGTCAGTGACTGGGGTTTATATCAGACAGGAGATTGGTGTCAGTGACTGGGGTTTATATCAGACAGGAGATTGGTGTCAGTGACTGGGGTTTATATCAGACAGGAGATTGGTGTCAGTGACTGTGGGGTTTATATCAGTCAGGAGATTGGTGTCAGTGACTGTGGGGTTTATATCAGACAGGAGGAGATTGGTGTCAGTGACTGGGGTTTATATCAGTCAGGAGATTGGTGTCAGTGACTGTGGGGTTTATAGCAGACAGGAGATTGGTGTCAGTGACTGGGGTTTATATCAGACAGGAGATTGGTGTCAGTGACTGGGGTTTATATCAGACAGGAGATTGGTGTCAGTGACTGGGGTTTATATCAGACAGGAGATTGGTGTCAGTGACTGGGGTTTATATCAGACAGGAGATTGGTGTCAGTGACTGGGGTTTATATCAGACAGGAGATTGGTGTCAGTGACTGTGGGGTTTATATCAGACAGGAGATTGGTGTCAGTGACTGTGGGGTTTATATCAGACAGGAGATTGGTGTCAGTGACTGGGGTTTATATCAGACAGGAGATTGGTGTCAGTGACTGTGGGGTTTATATCAGACAGGAGATTGGTGTCAGTGACTGGGGTTTATATCAGACAGGAGATTGGTGTCAGTGACTGGGGTTTATATCAGACAGGAGATTGGTGTCAGTGACTGGGGTTTATATCAGACAGGAGATTGGTGTCAGTGACTGTGGGGTTTATATCAGACAGGAGATTGGTGTCAGTGACTGTGGGGTTTATATCAGACAGGAGATTGGTGTCAGTGACTGGGGTTTATATCAGACAGGAGATTGGTGTCAGTGACTGTGGGGTTTATATCAGACAGGAGATTGGTGTCAGTGACTGGGGTTTATATCAGACAGGAGATTGGTGTCAGTGACTGGGGTTTATATCAGACAGGAGATTGGTGTCAGTTACTGTGGGGTTTATATCAGACAGGAGGAGATTGGTGTCAGTGACTGGGGTTTATATCAGACAGGAGATTGGTGTCAGTGACTGTGGGGTTTATATCAGACAGGAGATTGGTGTCAGTGACTGTGGGGTTTATATCAGACAGGAGATTGGTGTCAGTGACTGGGGTTTATATCAGACAGGAGATTGGTGTCAGTGACTGTGGGGTTTATATCAGACAGGAGGAGATTGGTGTCAGTGACTGGGGTTTATATCAGACAGGAGATTGGTGTCAGTGACTGTGGGGTTTATATCAGACAGGAGATTGGTGTCAGTGACTGTGGGGTTTATATCAGACAGGAGATTGGTGTCAGTGACTGGGGTTTATATCAGTCAGGAGATTGGTGTCAGTGACTGTGGGGTTTATATCAGTCAGGAGATTGGTGTCAGTGACTGTGGGGTTTATATCAGACAGGAGGAGATTGGTGTCAGTGACTGTGGGGTTTATATCAGTCAGGAGATTGGTGTCAGTGACTGGGGTTTATATCAGACAGGAGGAGATTGGTGTCAGTGACTGGGGTTTATATCAGACAGGAGATTGGTGTCAGTGACTGTGGGGTTTTTATCAGACGGGAGGAGATTGGTGTCAGTGACTGTGGGGTTTATATCAGTCAGGAGATTGGTGTCAGTGACTGGGGTTTATATCAGACAGGAGGAGATTGGTGTCAGTGACTGTGTGGTTTATATCAGACAGGAGATTGGTGTCAGTGACTGGGGTTTTTATCAGACAGGAGATTGGTGTCAGTGACTGTGGTTTATATCAGACAGGAGATTGGTGTCAGTGACTGGGGTTTATATCTGACAGGAGATTGGTGTCAGTGACTGGGGTTTTTATCAGACGGGAGGAGATTGGTGTCAGTGACTGTGGGGTTTTTATCAGACGGGAGGAGATTGGTGTCAGTGACTGGGGTTTATATCTGACAGGAGATTGGTGTCAGTGACTGTGGGGTTTATATCAGACAGGAGATTGGTGTCAGTGACTGTGGGGTTTATATCAGACAGGATATTGGTGTCAGTGACTGGGGGGTTTATATCAGACAGGAGATTGGTGTCAGTGACTGGGGTTTTTATCAGACAGGAGATTGGTGTCAGTGACTGGGGTTTATATCAGACAGGAGATTGGTGTCAGTGACTGGGGTTTATATCAGACAGAAGGAGATTGGTGTCAGTGACTGGGGTTTTTATCAGACAGGAGATTGGTGTCAGTGACTGTGGGGTTTTATCAGACGGGAGGAGATTGGTGTCAGTGAATGTGGTTTATATCTGACAGGAGATTGGTGTCAGTGACTGGGGTTTATATCAGACAGAAGGAGATTGGTGTCAGTGACTGGGGTTTTTATCAGACAGGAGATTGGTGTCAGTGACTGGGGTTTATATCAGACAGGAGATTGGAGTCAGTGACTGTGGGGTTTATATCAGACAGAAGGAGATTGGTGTCAGTGACTGGGGTTTTTATCAGACAGGAGATTAGTGTCAGTGACTGGGGTTTATATCAGACAGGAGATTGGAGTCAGTGACTGTGGGGTTTATATCAGACAGGAGATTGGTGTCAGTGACTGGGGTTTATATCAGACAGGAGGAGATTGGTGTCAGTGACTGGGGTTTATATCAGTCAGGAGATTGGTGTCAGTGACTGGGGTTTATATCAGACAGGAGATTGGAGTCAGTGACTGTGGGGTTTATATCAGACAGGAGGAGATTGGTGTCAGTGACTGGGGTTTATATCAGACAGGAGGAGATTGGTGTCAGTGACTGTGGGGTTTTTATCAGACAGGAGATTGGTGTCAGTGACTGGGGTTTATATCTGACAGGAGATTGGTGTCAGTGACTGGGGTTTATATCAGACAGAAGGAGATTGGTGTCAGTGACTGGGGTTTTTATCAGACAGGAGATTGGTGTCAGTGACTGGGGTTTATATCAGACCGGAGATTGGTGTCAGTGACTGTGGGTTTTTTATCAGGCAGGAGGAGATTGGTGTCAGTGACTGGGGTTTATATCAGACAGGAGATTGGTGTCAGTGACTGGGGTTTATATCAGACAGGAGGAGATTGGTGTCAGTGACTGGAGTTTATATCTGACAGGAGATTGGTGTCAGTGACTGGGGTTTATATCAGACAGGAGGAGATTGGTGTCAGTGACTGGGGTTTATATCAGACAGAAGGAGATTGGTGTCAGTGACGGGTTTATATCTGACAGGAGATTGGTGTCAGTGACTGGGGTTTATAGCAGACAGGAGATTGGTGTCAGTGACTGGGGTTTATATCAGACAGGAGATTGGTGTCAGTGACTGGGGTTTATATCAGACAGAAGGAGATTGGTGTCAGTGACTGGGGTTTATATCAGACAGGAGATTGGTGTCAGTGACTGGTGTTTTTATCACACAGGAGATTGGTGTCAGTGACTGGGGTTTATATCAGACAGGAGGAGATTGGTGTCAGTGACTGGGGTTTTTATCAGACAGGAGATTGGTGTCAGTGACTGGGGTTTATAGCAGACAGGAGATTGGTGTCAGTGACTGGGGTTTATATCAGACAGGAGGAGATTGGTGTCAGTGACTGGGGTTTATATCAGACAGGAGATTGGTGTCAGTGACTGGGGTTTATATCAGACAGGAGATTGGTGTCAGTGACTGGGGTTTATATCAGACAGGAGATTGGTGTCAGTGACTGGGGTTTATATCAGACAGGAGATTGGTGTCAGTGACTGGGGTATATATCAGACAGGAGATTGGTGTCAGTGACTGGGGTTTATATCAGACAGGAGATTGGTGTCAGTGACTGGTGTTTTTATCACACAGGAGATTGGTGTCAGTGACTGGGGTTTATATCAGACAGGAGGAGATTGGTGTCAGTGACTGGGGTTTTTATCAGACAGGAGATTGGTGTCAGTGACTGGGGTTTATATCAGACAGAAGGAGATTGGTGTCAGTGACTGGGGTTTATGTCAGACAGGAGATTGGTGTCAGTGACTGGGGTTTATATCAGACAGGAGGAGATTGGTGTCAGTGACTGGGGTTTATATCAGTCAGGAGATTGGTGTCAGTGACTGTGTGGTTTATATCAGACAGGAGATTGGTGTCAGTGACTGTGGGGTTTATATCAGGAGATTGGTGTCAGTGACTGGGGTTTATATCAGACAGGAGGAGATTGGTGTCAGTGACTGGGGTTTATATCAGACAGGAGGAGATTGGTGTCAGTGACTGGGGTTTATATCAGACAGGAGGAGATTGGTGTCAGTGACGGGTTTATATCAGTCAGGAGATTGGTGTCAGTGACTGGGGTTTATATCAGACCGGAGATTGGTGTCAGTTACTGGGGTTTATATCAGTCAGGAGCTTGGTGTCAGTTACTGGGGTTTATATCAGTCAGGAGATTGGTGTCAGTGACTGGGGTTTATATCAGACCGGAGATTGGTGTCAGTTACTGGGGTTTATATCAGTCAGGAGATTGGTGTCAGTGACTGTGGGGTTTATATCAGACAGGAGGAGATTGGTGTCAGTGACTGGGGTTTATATCAGACAGGAGATTGGTGTCAGTGACTGGGGTTTATAGCAGACAGGAGATTGGTGTCAGTGACTGGGGTTTATATCAGACAGGAGATTGGTGTCAGTGACTGTGGGGTTTATATCAGACAGGAGGTGATTGGTGTCAGTGACTGGGGTTTATATCAGTCAGGAGATTGGTGTCAGTGACTGTGGGGTTTTTATCAGACAGGAGATTGGTGTCAGTGACTGGGGTTTTTATCAGACAGGAGATTGGTGTCAGTGACTGGGGTTTATATCAGACCGGAGATTGGTGTCAGTGACTGTGGGTTTTTTATCAGACAGGAGGAGATTGGTGTCAGTGACTGGGGTTTATATCAGACAGGAGGAGATTGGTGTCAGTGACTGTGGGGTTTATATCGGACAGGAGGAGATTGGTGTCAGTGACTGGGGTTTATATCAGTCAGGAGATTGGTGTCAGTGACTGGGGTTTATATCAGACCGGAGATTGGTGTCAGTGACTGTGGGTTTTTTATCAGACAGGAGGAGATTGGTGTCAGTGACTGGGGTTTATATCAGACAGGAGATTGGTGTCAGTGACTGGGGTTTATATCAGACAGGAGGAGATTGGTGTCAGTGACTGGGGTTTATATCAGACAGGCGATTGGTGTCAGTGACTGTGGGGTTTATATCAACAAAGAACAAAGAAATGTACAGCACAGGAACAGGCCCTTCGGCCCCGGAAGCCCGTGCCGACCATGCTGCCCGACTAAACTACAATCTTCTTCACTTCCTTGGTCCGTATCCCTCTATTCCCATCCTATTCATGTATTTGTCAAGATGCCCCTTAAATGTCACTATCGTCCCTGCTTCCACCACCTCCTCCAGTAGCGAGTTCCAGGCACCCACTACCCTCTGTAAAACAACTTGCCTCGTACATCTACTCTAAACCTTGCCCCTCGCACCTTAAACCTATGCCCCCTAGTAATTGACCCCTCTACCCTGGAGAAAAGCCTCTGACTATCCACTCTGTCTATGCCCCTCATAATTTTGTAGACCTCTATCAGGTCGCCCCTCAACCTCCGTCGTTCCAGTGAGAACAAACCGAGTTTATTCAACCGCTCCTCATAACTAATGCCCTCCATAACCAGGCAACATTCTGCTAAATCTCTTCTGCACCCTCTGTAAAGCCTCCACATCCTTCTGGTAGTGTGGCGACCAGAATTGAACCCTATACTTCAAGTGTGGTCTAACTAAGGTTCTATACAGCTGCAACATGACTTATACTCAATGCCCCGTCCAATGAAGGCAAGTATGCCCTATGCCTTCTTGACTACCTTCTCCACCTGTGTTGCCCCTTTCAGTGACCTGTGGACCTGTACACCTAGATCTCTTTGACTTTCAATACTCTTGAGGGTTCTACCATTCACTGTATATTCCCTACCTGCATTAGACCTTCCAAAATGCATTACCTCACATTTGTCCGGATTAAACTCCATCTGCCATCTCTCCGCCCAAGTCTCCAAGCAATCTAAATCCTGCTGTATCCTCTGACAGTCCTTTATCGCTATCCGCAATTCCACCAACCTTTGTGTCGTCTGCAAACTTACTAATCAGACCAGTTACATTTTCCTCCAAATCATTTATATATACTACAAACAGCAAAGGTCCCAGCACTGATCCCTGCGGAACACCACTGGTCACAGCCCTCCAATTAGAAAAGTATCCTTCCATTGCTACTCTCTGCCTTCTATGACCAAGCCAGTTCTGTATCCACCTTGCCAGCTCACCCCTGATCCCTTGTGACTTCACCTTTTGAACTAGTCTACCATGAAGGACCTTGTCAAAGGCCTTACTGAAGTCCATATAGACAACATCCACTGCCCTACCTGCATCAATCATCTTTGTGACCTCCTCGAAAAACTCTATCAAGTTAGTGAGACACGACTTCCCCTTCACAAAACCATGCTGCCTCTCACTAATACATCCATTTGCTTCCAAATGGGAGTAGATCCTGTCTCGAAGAATTCTCTCCAGTAATTTCCCTACCACTGACGTAAGGCTCACCGGCCTGTAGTTCCCTGGAGTATCCTTGCTACCCTTCTTAAACAGAGGAACAACATTGGCTATTCTCCAGTTCTCCAGGACATCACTTGAAGACAGTGAGGATCCAAAGATTTCTGTCAAGGCCTCAGCAATTTCCTCTCTAGCCTCCTTCAGTATTCTGGGGTAGATCCCATCAGGCCCTGGGGACTGACCTACCTTAATATTTTTCAAGACGCCCAACACCTCGTCTTTTTGGATCTCAATGTGACCCAGGCTATCTACACCTTCTCCACGCTCAACATCCACCAATTCCTTCTCTTTGGTGAATACTGATGAAAAGTATTCATTTAGTACCTCGCCAATTTCCTCTGGCTCCACACATAGATTCCCTTGCCTGTCCTTCAGTGGGCCAACCCTTTCCCTGGCTACCCTGTTGCTTTTTATGTACGTGTAAAAAGCCTTGGGATTTTCCTTAACTCTATTTGCCAATGACTTTTCGTGACCCCTTCTAGCCCTCCTGACTCTTTGCTTAAGTTCCTTCCTACTTTCCTTATATTCCACACAGGCTTCGTCTGTTACCAGCCTTTTAGCCCTGACAAATGCCTCCTTTTTTTTGACGAGGCCTACAATATCTCTCGTTATCCAAGGTTCCTGAAAATTGCCGTATTTATCGTTCTTCCTCACAGGAACATGCCGGTCCTGAATTCCTTTCAACTGACACTTGAAAGCCTCCCACATGTCAGATGTTGATTTGCCCTCAAACATCCGCCCCCAATCTAGGTTCTTCAGTTCCCACCTAATTTTGTTATAATTAGCCTTCCCCCAATTTAGCACATTCACCCTAGGACCACTCTTATCCTTGTCCACCAGCACTTTAAAACTTACTGAATTGTGGTCACTGTTCCTGAAATGCTCCCCTACTGAAACTTCTACCACCTGGCCGGGCTCATTCCCCAATACCAGGTCCAGTACCGCCCCTTCCCTAGTTGGACTGTCTACATATTGTTTTAAGAAGCCCTCCTGGATGCTCCTTACAAACTCTGCCCCATCTAAGCCCCTGGCACTAAGTGAGTCCCAGTCAATATTGGGGAAGTTGAAGTCTCCCATCATCACAACCCTGTTGTTTTTACTCTTTTCCAAAATCTGTCTACCTATCTGCTCCTCTATCTCCCGCTGGCTGTTGGGAGGCCTGTAGTAAACCCCAACATTGTGACTGCACCCTTCTTATTCCTGATCTCTACCCATATAGCCTCACTGCCCTCTGAGGTGTCCTCCCGTAGTACAGCTGTGATATCCTCCCTAACCAGTAGTGCAACTCCACCACCCCTTTTACATCCCCCTCTATCCCGCCTGAAACATCTAAATCCTGGAACGTTTGCCTGCCAATACTGCCCTTCCCTCAACCAGGTCTCTGTAATGGCAACAACATCATAGTTCCAAGTACTAATCCAAGCTCTAAGTTCATCTGCCTTACCCGTAATACTTCTTGCATTAAAACATGTGCACTTCAGGCCACCAGACCCGCTGTGTTCAGCAACTTATCCCTGTCTGCTCTGCCTCAGAGCCACACTGTCCCTATTCCCTAGTTCTCCCTCAATGCTCTCACTTTCTGACCTATTGCACCCTGCCATACTAGTTTAAACCCTCCCGTGTGACACTAGCAAACCTCGCGGCCAGGATATTTATGCCTCTCCAGTTTAGATGCAACCCGTCCTTATATAGGTCACACCTGCCCCGGAAGAGCTCCCAGTGGTCCAGATAACGGAAACCCTCCCTCCTACACCAGCTGTTTAGCCACGTGTTTAGCTGCTCTATCTTCCTATTTCTAGCCTCACTGGCACGTGGCACAGGGAGTAATCCCGAGATTACGACCCTAGAGGTCCTGTCTTTTAACTTTCTGCCTAGCTCCCTGAACTCCTGCTGCAGGACCTCATGTCCCTTCCTGCCTATGTCGTTAGTACCAATATGTACAACGACCTCTGCCTGTTTGCCCTCCCCCTTCAGGATGCCCTCTACCCGTTCGGAGACATCCTGGACCCTGGCACCAGGGAGGCAACATACCATCCTGGAGTCTCTTTCACGTCCACAGAAGCGCCTATCTATGCTCCTGACTATAGAGTCCCCTATTACTATTGCTCTTCTGCGCTTTGACCCTCCCTTCTGAACATCAGAGCCAGCCGTGGTGCCACTGCTCTGGCTGCTGCTGTTTTCCCCTGATAGGCTATCCCCCCCGACAGTATCCAAAGGGGTATACCTGTTCGAGAGGGGGACAACCACAGGGGATTCCTGCTCTGACTGCCTGCCCTTTCTGGTGGTCACCCATTTCTCTGCCTGCACCTTGGGTGTGACCACATTTATATAACTGCGATCTCTGACGCTTTCCGCCACCTGCATGCTCCTCAGTGCATCCAATTGCTGCTCCAACTGAACCATGCGGTCTGTGAGGAGCTCCAGTTGGGTGCACTTTCTACAGATGAAGCCATCCGGGACGCTGAAAGCCTCCCGGACCTGCCACTTCTCCCAGTCAGAGCACTGCCCCCCTCTAACTGACATTGCGTCAATTAATTAGTAAATTAAAGTTAAAAGTTAAAATTTTTAAAAAATGTTACTGTTAACTATCTGTTTCCGAGCACTAGATTTCTAATATAAATGCGAAAGCTAAATATAGTACTCTCCGATCTCTGGCTTAGATACCCCTCGAAATTATAATTAAGTAATTATGTTTAATTAGTTGCCAATGCTTAATTTTTTTTAATTTAGTGACAGGAGGAGATTGGTGTCAGTGACTGTGGGGTTTATATCAGACAGGAGATTGGTGTCAGTGACGGGTTTATATCAGACAGGAGGAGATTGGTGTCAGTGACTGGGGTTTATATCAGACAGGAGATTGGTGTCAGTGACTGTGGTTTATATCAGACAGGAGATTGGTGTCAGTGACTGTGGGGTTTATATCAGACAGGAGATTGGTGTCAGTGACGGGTTTATATCAGACAGGAGGAGATTGGTGTCAGTGACTGGGGTTTATATCAGACAGGATATTGGTGTCAGTGACGGGTTTATATCAGACAGGAGATTCGTGTCAGTGACTGTGGGGTTTATATCAGACAGGAGGAGATTGGTGTCAGTGACTGGGGTTTATATCAGAAAGGAGGAGATTGGTGTCAGTGACTGGGGTTTATATCAGACAGGAGATTGGTGTCAGTTACTGTGGGGTTTATATCAGACAGGAGATTGGTGTCAGTGACTCGGGTTTATATCAGACAGGAGGAGATTGGTGTCAGTGACTGTGGGGTTTATATCAGACAGGAGATTGGTGTCAGTGACTGTGGTTTATATCAGACAGGAGATTGGTGACAGTGACTGTGGGGTTTATATCAGACAGGAGATTGGTGTCAGTGACGGGTTTATATCAGACAGGAGGAGATTGGTGTCAGTGACTGGGGTTTATATCAGACAGGATATTGGTGTCAGTGACGGGTTTATATCAGACAGGAGATTGGTGTCAGTGACTGTGGGGTTTATATCAGACAGGAGGAGATTGGTGTCAGTGACTGGGGTTTATATCAGAAAGGAGGAGATTGGTGTCAGTGACTGGGGTTTATATCAGACAGGAGATTGGTGTCAGTTACTGTGGGGTTTATATCAGACAGGAGATTGGTGTCAGTGACTCGGGTTTATATCAGACAGGAGGAGATTGGTGTCAGTGACTGGGGTTTATATTAGACAGGAGATTGGTGTCAGTGACTGTGGGGTTTATATCAGACAGGATATTGGTGTCAGTGACTGGGGTTTTTATCAGACAGGAGATTGGTGTCAGTGACTGTGGGGTTTATATCAGACAGGAGATTGGTGTCAGTGACTGGGGTTTATATCAGACAGGAGATTGGTGTCAGTGACTGGGGGTTTTATCAGACAGGAGGAGATTGGTGTCAGTGACTGGGGTTTATATCAGACAGGAGATTGGTGACAGTGACTGTGGGGTTTATATCAGACAGGAGATTGGTGTCAGTGACTGGGGTTTATATCAGACGGGAGATTCGTGTCAGTGACTGGGGTTTATATCAGACAGGAGGAGATTGGTGTCAGTGACGGGTTTATATCAGACAGGAGATTGTTGTCAGTGACTGGCATTTATATCAGACAGGAGATTGGTGTCAGTGACTGTGGGGTTTATATCAGAGAGGAGGAGATTGGTGTCAGTGACTGTGGGGTTTATATCAGACAGGAGATTGGTGTCAGTGACTGGGGTTGATATCAGATGGGAGGAGATTGGTGTCAGTGACGGGTTTATATCAGACAGGAGGAGATTGGTGTCAGTGACTGGGGTTTATATCAGACAGGAGATTGGTGTCAGTGACTGGGGTTTATATCAGACAGGAGATTGGTGTCAGTGACTGGGGGTTTTATCAGACAGGAGGAGATTGGTGTCAGTGACTGGGGTTTATATCAGACAGGAGATTGGTGTCAGTGACTGGGGTTTATATCAGACGGGAGATTCGTGTCAGTGACTGGGGTTTATATCAGACAGGAGGAGATTGGTGTCAGTGACGGGTTTATATCAGACAGGAGATTGTTGTCAGTGACTGGGATTTATATCAGACAGGAGATTGGTGTCAGTGACTGTGGGGTTTATATCAGAGAGGAGGAGATTGGTGTCAGTGACTGTGGGGTTTATATCAGACAGGAGATTGGTGTCAGTGACTGGGGTTGATATCAGATGGGAGGAGATTGGTGTCAGTGACGGGTTTATATCAGACAGGAGGAGATTGGTGTCAGTGACTGGGGTTTATATCAGACAGGAGATTGGTGTCAGTGACTGGGGTTTATATCAGACAGGAGGAGATTGGTGTCAGTGACTGGGGTTTATATCAGACAGGAGGAGATTGGTGTCAGTGACTGAGGTTTATATCAGACAGGAGATTGGTGTCAGTGACTGGGGTTTATATCAGAGAGGAGGAGATTGGTGTCAGTGACTGAGGTTTATATCAGACAGGAGATTGGTGTCAGTGACTGGGGTTTATATCAGACAGGAGGAGATTGGTGTCAGTGACTGGGGTTTATAATCAGACAGGAGGAGATTGGTGTCAGTGACTGTGGGGTTTATAGCAGACAGGAGATTGGTGTCAGTGACTGGGGTTTATATCAGACAGGAGATTGGTGTCAGTGACTGTGTGGTTTATATCAGACAGGAGATTGGTGTCAGTGACTGGGGTTTATATCTGACAGGAGATTGGTGTCAGTGACTGGGGTTTATATCAGACAGGAGATTGGTGTCAGTGACTGGGGTATATATCAGACAGGAGATTGGTGTCAGTGACTGGTGTTTATATCAGACAGAAGGAGATTGGTGTCAGTGACTGTGGGGTTGATATCAGACAGGAGATTGGTGTCAGTGACGGGTTTATATCAGACAGGAGGAGATTGGTGACAGTGACTGTGGGGTTTATATCAGACAGGAGATTGGTGTCAGTGACTGGGGTTTATATCAGACAGGAGATTGGTGTCAGTGACTGGGGTTTATATCAGACAGGAGATTGGTGTCAGTGACTGGGGTTTATATCAGACAGGAGATTAGTGTCAGTGACTGTGGGGTTTATATTAGACAGGAGGAGATTGGTGTCAGAGACTGGGGTTTTTATCAGACAGGAGATTGGTGTCAGTGACTGTGGGGTTTATATCAGACAGGAGGAGATTGGTGTCAGAGACTGGGGCTTTTATCAGACAGGAGATTGGTGTCAGTGACTGGGGTCTATATCAGACAGGAGATTGGTGTCAGTGACTGGGGTTTATATCAGACAGGAGGAGATTGGTGTCAGAGTCTGGGGTTTATATCAGACAGGAGATTGGTGTCAGTGACTGGGGTTTATATCAGTCAGGAGATTGGTGTCAGTGACTGTGGGGTTTATATCAGACAGGAGATTGGTGTCAGTGACTGTGGGGTTTATATCAGACAGGAGGAGATTGGTGTCAGAGACTGGGGTTTTTATCAGACAGGAGATTGGTGTCAGTGACTGTGGGGTTTATATCAGACAGGAGGAGATTGGTGTCAGAGACTGGGGTTTTTATCAGACAGGAGATTGGTGTCAGTGACTGGGGTTTATATCAGACAGGAGATTGGTGTCAGTGACTGGGGTTTATATCTGACAGGAGATTGGTGTCAGTGACTGGGGTTTATATCAGACAGGAGATTGGTGTCAGTGACTGGGGTTTATATCAGACAGGAGATTGGTGTCAGTGACTGGGGTTTATATCAGACAGGAGGAGATTGGTGTCAGTGACTGTGGGGTTTATATCAGACAGGAGGAGATTGGTGTCAGTGACTGGGGTTTATATCAGACAGGAGATTGGTGTCAGTGACTGGGGTTTATATCAGACAGGAGATTGGTGTCAGTGACTGGGGGGTTTATATCAGACAGGAGATTGGTGTCAGTGACTGTGGGGTTTATATCAGACAGGAGGAGTATGGTGTCAGAGACTGGGGTTTATATCAGACAGGAGGAGATTTGTGTCAGTGACTGGGGTTTATATCAGACAGGAGGAGATTGGTGTCAGTGACTGGGGTTTATTTCAGACAGAAGATTGGTGGTAGTGACTGTGGGGTTTATGACAGACAGGAGATTGGTGTCAGTGACTGTGGGGTTTATATCAGACAGGAGATTGGTGTCAGTGACTGGGGTTTATATCAGACAGGAGATTGGTGTCAGTGACTGTGGGGTTTATATCAGACAGGAGATTGGTGTCAGTGACTGGGGTTTATATCAGACAGAAGGAGATTGGTGTCAGTGACTGTGGGGTTTATGACAGACAGGAGATTGGTGTCAGTGACTGGGGTTTTTATCAGACAGGAAATTGGTGTCAGTGACTGGGGTTTATATCAGACAGGAGGAGATTGGTGTCAGTGACTGTGGGGTTTATATCAGACAGGAGATTGGTGTCAGTGACTGTGGGGTTTATATCAGAGAGGAGGAGATTGGTGTCAGTGACTGGGGTTTATATCAGACAGGAGATTGGTGTCAGTGACTGGGGTTTATATCAGACAGGAGATTGGTGTCAGTGACTGGGGTTTATATCAGACAGGAGATTGGTGTCAGTGACTGTGGGGTTTATATCAGACAGGAGATTGGTGTCAGTGACTGGGGTTTATATCAGACAGGAGATTGGTGTCAGAGACTGGGGTTTATATCAGACAGGAGATTGGTGTCAGTGACTGGGGTTTATATCTGACAGTAGATTGGTGTCAGTGACTGGGGTTTATATCAGACAGGAGGAGATTGGTGTCAGTGACTGGGGTTTATATCAGACAGGTGATTGGTGTCAGTGACTGTGGTTTATATCAGACAGGAGATTGGTGTCAGTGACTGTGGGGTTTATATCAGACAGGAGATTGGTGTCAGTGACTGTGGGGTTTATATCAGACAGGAGATTGGTGTCAGTGACTGGGGTTTATATCAGACAGGAGATTGGTGTCAGTGACTGGGGTTTATATCAGACAGGAGGAGATTGGTGTCAGTGACTGGGGTTTATATCAGACAGGAGATTGGTGTCAGTGACTGGGGTTTATATCAGACAGGAGGAGATTGGTGTCAGTGACTGGGGTTTATATCAGACAGGAGGAGATTGGTGTCAGTGACTGGGGTTTATATCAGACAGGAGATTGGTGTCAGTGACTGGGGTTTTTATCAGACAGGAGATTGGTGTCAGTGACTGTGGGGTTTATATCAGACAGGAGGAGATTGGTGTCAGTGACTGGGGTTTATATCAGACAGGAGGAGATTGGTGTCAGTGACTGGGGTTTATATCAGACAGGAGATTGGTGTCAGTGACTGGGGTTTATATCAGACAGGAGGAGATTGGTGTCAGTGACTGGGGTTTATATCAGACAGGAGATTGGTGTCAGTGACTGGGGTTTATATCAGACAGGAGGAGATTGGTGTCAGTGACTGGGGTTTATATCAGACAGGAGATTGGTGTCAATGACTGGGGTTTATATCAGACAGGAGATTGGTGTCAGTGACTGTGGGGTTTATATCAGACAGGAGATTGGTGTCAGTGACTGGGGTTTATATCAGACAGGAGGAGATTGGTGTCAATGACTGGGGTTTATATCAGACAGGAGATTGGTGTCAGTGACTGGGGTTTATATCAGACAGGAGATTGGTGTCAGTGACTGTGGGGTTTATATCGGACAGGAGATTGGTGTCAGTGACTGGGGTTTATATCAGACTGGAGGAGATTCATAGAGTTTTTACATCATAGAATTTACAGTGCAGAAGGAGGCCATTCGGCCCATCGAGTCTGCACCGGCTCTTGGAAAGAGCACCCTACCCAAGGTCAACATCTCCACCCATTCTCCATAACCCAGTAACCCCATCCAACACCAAGGCCAATTTTGGACACTAAGGGCAATTTATCATGGCCAATCCACCTAACCTGCACATCTTTGGACTGTGGGAGGAAACCGGAGCAACCGGTGGAAACCCATGCACACATGGGGAGGATGTGCAGACTCCGCACAGACAGTGACCCAAGCCTGAATCGATCCTAGGACCCTGGAGCTGTGAAGCAATTGTGCTATCCACAAGGCTACCGTGCTGCCCCAGATTTAATCAGTGACTGTGGGGTTTATATCAGACAGGAGGAGATTGGTGTCAATGACTGGGGTTTACATCAGACAGGAGATTGGTGTCAGTGACTGGGGTTTATATCAGACAGGAGATTGGTGTCAGTGACTGGGGTTTATATCAGACAGGAGATTGGTGTCAGTGACTGGGGTTTATATCAGACAGGAGGAGATTGGTGTCAGTGACTGTGGGGTTTATATCAGACAGGAGGAGATTGGTGTCAGTGACTGGGGTTTATATCAGACAGGAGATTGGTGTCAGTGACTGGGGTTTATATCAGACAGGAGGAGATTGGTGTCAGTGACTGGGGTTTATATCAGACAGGAGGAGATTGGTGTCAGTGACTGTGGGGTTTATATCAGACAGGAGGAGATTGTTGTCAGTGACTGGGGTTTTTATCAGACAGGAGATTGGTGTCAGTGACTGGGATTTATATCAGACAGGAGATTGGTGTCAGTGACTGGGGTTTATATCAGACAGGAGGAGATTGGTGTCAGTGACTGGGGTTTTTATCAGACAGGAGATTGGTGTCAGTGACTGGGGTTTATATCAGACAGGAGATTGGTGTCAGTGACTGTGGGGTTTATATCAGACAGGAGATTGGTGACAGTGACTGTGGTTTATATCAGACAGGAGATTGGTGTCAGTGACTGTGTGGTTTATATCAGACAGGAGATTGGTGTCAGTGACTGTGGGGTTTATATCAGACAGGAGATTGGTGTCAGTGACTGGGATTTATATCAGACAGGAGATTGGTGTCAGTGACTGGGGTTTATATCAGACAGGAGGAGATTGGTGTCAGTGACTGGGGTTTTTATCAGACAGGAGATTGGTGTCAGTGACTGGGGTTTATATCAGACAGGAGATTGGTGTCAGTGACTGGGATTTATATCAGTCAGGAGATTGGTGTCAGTGACTGTGGGGTTTATATCAGACAGGAGGAGATTGGTGTCAGTGACTGGGGTTTATATCAGACAGGAGGAGATTGGTGTCAGTGACTGGGGTTTATATCAGACAGGAGGAGATTGGTGTCAGTGACTGGGGTTTATATCAGACAGGAGGAGATTGGTGTCAGTGACTGTGGGGTTTATATCAGACAGGAGATTGGTGTCAGTGACTGTGGGGTTTATATCAGACAGGAGATTGGTGTCAGTGACTGGGGTTTATATCAGACAGGAGATTGGTGTCAGTGACTGGGGTTTATATCAGACAGGAAATTGGTGTCAGTGACTGAGGTTTATATCAGACAGGAGATTGGTGTCAGTGACCTGGGTTTTTATCAGACAGGAGATTGGTGTCAGTGACTGGGGTTTATATCAGACAGGAGATTGGTGTCAGTGACTGTGGGGTTTATATCAGACAGGAGATTGGTGTCAGTGACTGGGGTTTATATCAGACAGGAGATTGGTGTCAGTGACTGGGGTTTATATCAGACAGGAGATTGGTGTCAGTGACTGTGGGGTTTATATCATTCAGGAGATTGGTGTCAGTGACTGGGGTTTATATCAGACAGGAGATTGGTGTCAGTGACTGGGGTTTATATCAGACAGGAGATTGGTGTCAGTGACTGTGGGGTTTATATCATTCAGGAGATTGGTGTCAGTGACTGGGGTTTATATCAGACAGGAGATTGGTGTCAGTGACTGTGGGGTTTATATCAGACAGGAGATTGGTGTCAGTGACTGGGGTTTATATCAGACAGGAGATTGGTGTCAGTGACTGGGGTTTATATCAGACAGGATATTGGTGTCAGTGACTGGGGGGTTTATATCAGACAGGAGATTGGTGTCAGTGACTGGGGTTTATATCAGACAGGAGATTGGTGTCAGTGACTGGGGTTTATATCAGACAGGAGGAGATTGGTGTCAGTGACTGTGGTGTTTATATCAGACAGGAGATTGGTGTCAGTGACTGGGGTTTATATCAGTCAGGAGATTGGTGTCAGTGACTGGGGTTTATATCAGACAGGATATTGGTGTCAGTGACTGGGGGGTTTATATCAGACAGGAGATTGGTGTCAGTGACTGGGGTTTATATCAGACAGGAGATTGGTGTCAGTGACTGGGGTTTATATCAGACAGGAGGAGATTGGTGTCAGTGACTGGGGTTTATATCAGACAGGAGATTGGTGTCAGTGACTGTGGGGTTTATATCATTCAGGAGATTGGTGTCAGTGACTGGGGTTTATATCAGACAGGAGATTGGTGTCAGTGACTGGGGTTTATATCAGACAGGAGATTGGTGTCAGTGACTGTGGGGTTTATATCATTCAGGAGATTGGTGTCAGTGACTGGGGTTTATATCAGACAGGAGATTGGTGTCAGTGACTGGGGTTTATATCAGACAGGAGATTGGTGTCAGTGACTGTGGGGTTTATATCATTCAGGAGATTGGTGTCAGTGACTGGGGTTTATATCAGACAGGAGATTGGTGTCAGTGACTGTGGGGTTTATATCAGACAGGAGATTGGTGTCAGTGACTGGGGTTTATATCAGTCAGGAGATTGGTGTCAGTGACTGGGGTTTATATCAGACAGGATATTGGTGTCAGTGACTGTGGGGTTTATATCAGTCAGGAGATTGGTGTCAGTGACTGGGGTTTATATCAGACAGGATATTGGTGTCAGTGACTGGGGTTTATATCAGACGGGAGATTGGTGTCAGTGACTGGGGTTTATATCAGACAGGATATTGGTGTCAGTGACGGGTTTATATCAGACAGGAGATTGGTGTCAGTGACTGGGGTTTATATCAGACAGGAGATTGGTGTCAGTGACTGGGGTTTATATCAGACAGGAGGAGATTGGTGTCAGTGACTGGGGTTTATATCAGACAGGAGATTGGTGTCAGTGACTGGGGTTTATATCATTCAGGAGATTGGTGTCAGTGACTGGGGTTTATATCAGACAGGAGATTGGTGTCAGTGACTGGGGTTTATATCAGACAGGAGATTGGTGTCAGTGACTGTGGGGTTTATATCATTCAGGAGATTGGTGTCAGTGACTGGGGTTTATATCAGACAGGAGATTGGTGTCAGTGACTGGGGTTTATATCAGACAGGAGGAGATTGGTGTCAGTGACTGTGGGGTTGGTTTTAAATGAAGCCTTTAATGAATAACACCAAAAAGTTCTATTTGCATAATTTTATTGTCGAATTTGAATCCTGGATATGCCAGTGCTTTGGGTTGTTTGATTTTATGGCACTCCTTGCTAAGTATTAGAAATGATTTCATAATGTGGTCCGATGCCTGGGTAACGGTGAGATTGCTGTTGCGAAGCTGGCCACGCCGTCAGTCCCCGCTTGCATAGTGCAGACATCCAAGCTCATTCCCCGAACCGTAGCTTGGTCTCAGCTCTTTCAAAATGGGAGCTCTCAACAGAGCCAATCATGGGCAACTGGGTGGTTGTGTGTCTCCATGCATGTGGGTGGGTGTTTGCACATGCACTTGAGTGGGTGTGAGTGCATGCGTGTTGGTAGGTGTGAGACTCCATGCATGCAAAGATGTGAGCGCATGCACGTGGGTTGGTGTGTGCATGTGGGTGGGTGTGAGCCTCCACATGTGTGGTTGTGAGCGGATGTACGTGGTTGGGTGTGTGCGTGCACATGGGTGGATGTGAGCCTCCATGCACGTGGGTAGATGTGTGCAAGTGGTTTGGTGTGAGCCTCCACATGGGTGGTTGTGAGTGCATGCACATGTGTGTGTGTGCATGCATGTGGGTGGGTGTGAACCTCCATGCATGTGGGTGGTCCTGAGAGCGTGCATGGATGTTGTTCGTGGGTGTGCATGTCCTCGAGTGGATGTGTGTGTGTGAGTGCGTGCGTGTGTGCTGAACGTGGTTGGGAGTCGACCATTCCACTTGGTGTGGCCTTGCACACTGAGACGTCAGCGCCTGCCGGGGTACAAAATGTAAATTGGGGGCCTCTCTGAAAGGCAGGTCCCGGGCCTCTGGAGTCCGTGCGCTGGAGGGCCGGGGGCGGGGGGGGGGGGGGAATGAGGCAGTTTGTATTTGTAACCAATGCGGAGGGACATCCTCTTTCTCCCTCGGTAAGAAGAGGTCCTGTCGCTCTCTCTCGGAGACGTGCCCAGTGCATGGCTCAAGCTGACGTGGCCATCGCAATGTTCAGCGTCTCTCTTTCCTGCCTGGGTGAACTGATTCACTGGGGTTTGGAGGGGGGCAGGGGGGCTGCGCATGTTTTGACTTCAATCACTGGACCCTGGGGGAAGTTTTAAACAGGAAACCCACCTGGGGTTTTCTCTCTGGTTGTCTGGGAGTCGGTGCTGTGAGCTACACCATGTATTGTAATCTAGCTTTGCCTGTTGGTTTACACGTTGCTTCTGTTGTTCATGCATTACTGACGAATAAACTCCTTTGTAGTTTTCCTCTGGTCTGTCATTGCTGCTATCTGGGGGAGCGTGACTGGGCGGGCAGGGGCGGGGGTGAGGGGCTTTGAGGAGGTGGTGGCCACCCAGATGGGCCTCACTGGGAAGCCGGGTCAGTACCTGTGGGAGCAGATGTGCTCGCGGGGATGGGGGAGATTTGCAAAGAGCACAGACCCAACCGGTTGTGGGTATGTTGTGACAACTGCCCTCATAACTCGGCACAACATCGAGGGCCGAAGGGCCTGTTCTGTGCTGTACTGTTCTCTGTTATAACGCTTAGATCCCTCTCGCACCATCTCTCTCTCACCCGCTTCCCCTCTGTCACCACCCCCCCCATCTGTCACCCCCCCTCTGTCTCACCCTCCTCCCCTCTGTCTATCCCTCCTCCCCTCTGTCTCACCCCCCTCCCCTCTGTCTCACCCCCCTCCCCTCTGTCTCACCCCCCTCCCCTCTGTCTCACCCCCCTCCCCTCTGTCTCACCCCCCTCCCCTCTGTCTCACCCCCCTCCCCTCTGTCTCACCCCCCTCCCCTCTGTCTCACCCCCCTCCCCTCTGTCTCACCCCCCCTCCCCTCTGTCTCACCCCCCTCCCCTCTGTCTCACCCCCCTCCCCTCTGTCTCACCCCCCCTCCCCTCTGTCTCACCCCCCTCCCCTCTGTCTCACCCCCCTCCCCTCTGTCTCACCCCCCTCCCCTCTGTCTCACCCCCCTCCCCTCTGTCTCACCCCCCTCCCCTCTGTCTCACCCCCCCTCCCCTCTGTCTCACCCCCCCTCCCCTCTGTCTCACCCCCCTCCCCTCTGTCTCACCCCCCTCCCCTCTGTCGCACCCCCCTCCCCTCTGTCGCACCCCCCTCCCCTCTGTCGCACCCCCCTCCCCTCTCTCACCCCCCTCCCCTCTGTCTCACCCCCTCCCCTCTGTCACCCCCCTCCCCTCTGTCACGCCCCTCCCCTCTGTCACCCCCCCCCTCCCCTCTGTCACCCCCCCCTCCCCTCTGTCACCCCCCCTCCCCTCTTGTCACCCCCCCTCCCCTCTTGTCACCCCCCCTCCCCTCGGTCACCCCCCCTCCCCTCGGTCACCCCCCCTCCCCTCGGTCACCCCCCCCTCCCCTCGGTCACCCCCCCTCCCCTCGGTCACCCCCCTCCCCTCGGTCGCCCCCCCTTCCCCTCGGTCGCCCCCCCTCCCCTCGGTCACCCCCCCTCCCCTCGGTCACCCCACCTCCCCTCTGTCAACCCCTCCCTCTGTCAACCCCCTCCCCTCTGTCACCCCCCCTCCCCTCTGTCACCCCCCCTCCCCTCTGTCACCCCCCCCTCCCCTCTGTCACCCCCCCTCCCCTCTGTCAGCTCCCCCTCCCCTCTGTCAGCTCCCCCTCCCCTCTGTCAGCTCCCCCTCCCCTCTGTCAGCTCCCCCTCCCCTCTGTCAGCTCCCCCTCCCCTCGGTCAGCTCCCCCTCCCCTCGGTCAGCTCCCCCTCCCCTCGGTCAGCTCCCCCTCCCCTCGGTCAGCTCCCCCTACCCTCGGTCACCCCCCCTCCCCTCTGTCTCACCCTCCCCTCTGTCTCACGCCCCCCTCCCCTCTGTCACCCCCTCCCCTCTGACACCCCCCCTCCCCTCTGTCATGCCTCCTCCACTCTGTCACCCCCCTCCCCTCTGTCACCCCCCTCCCCTCTGTCACCCCGCTCCCCTCTGTCACCCCGCTCCCCTCTGTCACCCCCCTCCCCTCTGTCACCCCCCCTCCCCTCTGTCACCCCCCCTCCCCTCTGTCACCCCCCCTCCCCTCTGTCTTCCCCCCTCCCCTCTGTCTTCCCCCCTCCCCTCTGTCTTCCCCCTCCCCTCTGTCTTCCCCCCTCCCCTCTGTCTTCCCCCCTCCCCTCTGTCTTTCCCCCCTCCCCTCTGTCTTCCCCCCTCCCCTCTGTCACCCCCCCCTGTCTGGCCACCCTCCCCCCTATCTCACCCCCCTATCCCACCCCCCTCCCCCTATCCCATCCCCTCCTCCCTGTCTCACCCCCCTCCCCCCTGTCTCACCCCCCTCCCCCCTGTCTCACCCCCCTCCCCCCTGTCTCACCCCCCTCCCCCCTGTCTCACCCCCCTCCCCCCTGTCTCACCCCCCTCCCCCCTGTCTCACCCCCCTCCCCCCTGTCTCACCCCCCTCCCCCCTGTCTCACCCCCTCCCCCCTGTCTCACCCCCCTCCCCCCTGTCTCACCCCCCTCCCCCTGTCTCACCCCCTCCCCCCTGTCTCACCCCCCTTCCCTCTGTCACCCCCTTCCCTCTGTCACCCCCTTCCCTCTGTCACCCCCCCTCCCCTCTGTCACCCCCCCCCCCTGTTGGGCCCCCCTCCCCCTATCTCACCCCCCTCCCCCTATCTCCCCCCCTATCTCCCCCCTCCCCCCCTATCTCACCCCCTCCCCCTATCTCACCCCCTCCCCCTATCTCACCCCCCTCCCCCCTATCTCACCCCCCTCCCCACTATCCCACCCCCCTATCCCACCCCCCTCCCCCCTATCCCACCCCGCTCCCCCTATCCCACCCCGCTCACCCCCCCTCCCCTCGGTCACCCCCCCTCCCCTCGGTCACCCCCCCTCCCCTCGGTCACCCCCCTCCCCTCGGTCACCCCCCCTTCCCTCGGTCACCCCCCCTCCCCTCGGTCACCCCCCCTCCCTCGGTCACCCCCCCTCCCCTCGGTCACCCCCCCTCCCCTCTGTCAACCCCTCCCCTCTGTCACCCCCCCTCCCCTCTGTCACCCCCCCCTCCCCTCTGTCACCCCCCCTCCCCTCTGTCAGCTCCCCCTCCCCTCTGTCAGCTCCCCCTCCCCTCTGTCAGCTCCCCCTCCCCTCTGTCAGCTCCCCCTCCCCTCGGTCAGCTCCCCCTCCCCTCGGTCAGCTCCCCCTCCCCTCGGTCAGCTCCCCCTCCCCTCGGTCAGCTCCCCCTCCCCTCGGTCAGCTCCCCCTACCCTCGGTCACCCCCCCTCCCCTCGGTCAGCTCCCCCTCCCCTCGGTCAGCTCCCCCTCCCCTCGGTCAGCTCCCCCTACCCTCGGTCACCCCCCCCTCCCCTCTGTCTCAGCCTCCCCTCTGTCTCACGCCCCTCCCCTCTGTCACCCCCCCTCCCCTCTGTCACGCCTCCTCCACTCTGTCACCCCCCTCCCCTCTGTCACCCCCCTCCCCTCTGTCACCCCCCTCCCCTCTGTCACCCCCCCTGCCCTCTGTCACCCCCCCTGCCCTCTGTCACCCCCCCTGCCCTCTGTCACCCCCCCTGCCCTCTGTCACCCCCCCTCCCCTCTGTCTTCCCCCCTCCCCTCTGTCTTCCCCCCTCCCCTCTGTCTTCCCCCCTCCCCTCTGTCTTCCCCCCTCCCCTCTGTCTTCCCCCCTCCCCTCTGTCTTCCCCCCTCCCCTCTGTCTTCCCCCCTCCCCTCTGTCTTCCCCCCTCCCCTCTGTCTTCCCCCCTCCCCTCTGTCTTTCCCCCCCTCCCCTCTGTCTTCCCCCCTCCCCTCTGTCACCCCCCCCCTGTCTGGCCACCCTCCCCCCTATCTCACCCCCCTATCCCACCCCCCTCCCCCTATCCCATCCCCTCCCCCCTGTCTCACCCCCCTCCCCCCTGTCTCACCCCCCTCCCCCTGTCTCACCCCCCTCCCCCTGTCTCACCCCCCTCCCCCCTGTCTCACCCCCCTCCCCCTGTCTCACCCCCTCCCCCCTGTCTCACCCCCCCTTCCCTCTGTCACCCCCCCTTCCCTCTGTCACCCCCCCCCCCTCTGTCACCCCCCCTCCCCTCTGTCACCCCCCCCCCCCTGTTGGGCCCCCCTCCCCCTATCTCACCCCCCTCCCCCTATCTCCCCCTCCCCCCCTATCTCCCCCCCTCCCCCCTATCTCCCCCCCTCCCCCCCCTATCTCCCCCCCTCCCCCCCTATCTCACCCCCCTCCCCCCTATCTCACCCCCCTCCCCACTATCCCACCCCCCTCCCCCCTATCCCACCCCGCTCCCCCTATCCCACCCCGCTCCCCCCTATCCCACCCCGCTCCCCCCTATCCCACCCCCGCTCACCCCCCCTCCCCTCTGTCACCCCCCCCCTGTGTGGCCCCCTCCCCCCTATCTCACCCCCCTCCACTCGGTCAGCTCCCCCTCCCCTCGGTCAGCTCCCCCTCCCCTCGGTCAGCTCCCCCTCCCCTCGGTCACGCCCCCTCCCCTCTGTCTCACCCCCCCTCCCCTCTGTCTCACCCCCCCTCCCCTCTGTCTCACCCCCCACCCCTCTGTCTCACCCCCCCTCCCCTCTGTCTCACCCTCCCTTCCCTCTGTCTCACCCTCCCCTCCCCTCTGTCTCACCCCCCTCCCCTCTGTCTCACCCCCCCTCCCCTCTGACACCCCCCCTCCCCTCTGACACCCCCCCTCCCCTCTGACACCCCCCCCTCCCCTCTGACACCCCCCCTCCCCTCTGACACCCCCCCTCCCCTCTGACACCCCCCCTCCCCTCTGACACCCCCCCTCCCCTCTGACACCCCCCCTCCCCTCTGACACCCCCCCTCCCCTCTGACACCCCCCCTCCCCTCTGACACCCCCCTCCCCTCTGACACCCCCCCTCCCCTCTGACACCCCCCTCCCCGCTGTCACCCCCCTCCCGCTGTCACCCCCCTCCCCGCTGTCACCCCCCTCCCCGCTGTCACCCCCTCCCCGCTGTCACCCCCCCTCCCCGCTGTCACCCCCCTCCCCGCTGTCACCCCCCTCCCCGCTGTCACCCCCCTCCCCGCTGTCACCCCCCTCCCCGCTGTCACCCCCCTCCCCGCTGTCACCCCCCTCCCCGCTGTCACCCCCCGCCCCCCTGTCTCACCCCCCCTCCATCTGTCACCCCCCTCCCCTCTGTCACCCCCCTGACCTCTGTCTGGCCCCCCTCCCCCTGTCTGGCCCCCCTCCCCCTGTCTGGCCCCCCTCCCCCCTCCCCACTGTCACCCCCCCTCCCCACTGTCACCCCCCTCCCCACTGTCACCCCCCTCCCCACTGTCACCCCCCCTCCCCACTGTCACCCCCCTCCCCTCTGTCTCCCCCTTCCCCTCTGTCTCACCCCCCTCCCCTCTGTCTCACCCCCCTCCCCTCTGTCTCACCCCCCTCCCCTCTGTCTCACCCCCCTCCCCTCTGTCTCTCCCCCCTCCCCTCTGTCTCTCCCTCCTCCCCTCTGTCTCACCCCACTCCCCTCTGTCTCACCCCCCTCCCCTCTGTCTCACCCCCTCCCCTCTGTCGCACCCCCCTCCCCTCTGTCTCACCCCCCTCCCCTCTGTCTCACCCCCCCTCCCCTCTGTCTCACCCCCCTCCCCTCTGTCTCACCCCCTCCCCTCTGTCTCACCCCCCTCCCCTCTGTCTCACCCCCCTCCCCTCTGTCTCACCCCCCTCCCCTCTGTTTCACCCCTCTCCCCTCTGTTTCACCCCCCTCCCCTCTGTCACCCCCCTCCCCTCTGTCACCCCCCCCGCCCCTCTGTCACCCCCCCTCCCCTCTGTCACCCCCCCTCCCCTCTGTCACCCCCCCTCCCCTCTGTCACCCCCCCTCCCCTCTGTCACCCCCCCTCCCCTCTGTCACCCCCCCTCCCCTCTGTCACCCCCCCTCCCCTCTGTCACCCCCCTCCCCTCTGTCACCCCCCCTCCCCTCTGTCACCCCCCCTCCCCTCTGTCACCCCCCCTCCCCTCTGTCACCCCCCTCACCTCTGTCACCCCCCCTCCCCTCTGTCACCCCCCCTCCCCTCTGTCACCCCCCCCTCCCCTCTGTCACCCCCCCTCCCCTCTGTCACCCCCCCCTCCCCTCTGTCACCCCCCCTCCCCTCTGTCACCCCCCTCACCTCTGTCACCCCCCCTCCCCTCTGTCACCCCCCCCCTCCACTCTGTCACCCCCCCTCCCCTCTGTCACCCCCCCTCCCCTCTGTCACCCCCCTCCCCTCTGTCACAACCCTCCCCTCTGTCACCCCCCCCTGTCTGGCCCCCCTCCTCCCTATCTCACCCCCCCTATCCCACCCACCGCCCCCCTATCCCACCCCCCTCCCCTCTGTCTGCCCCCCTCCCCTCTGTCACCCCCCCCCCTCTGTCACCCCCCCCCCCCTCTGTCACCCCCCCCCCCTCTGTCACCCCCCCTCCCCTCTGTCACCCCCCCTCCCCTCTGTCACCCCCCCTCCCCTCTGTCACCCCCCCTCCCCTCTGTCACCCCCCCTCCCCTCTGTCACCCCCCCCTCCCCTCTGTCACCCCCCTCCCCTCTGTCACCCCCCTCCCCTCTGTCACCCCCCTCCCCTCTGTCACCCCCCTCCCCTCTGTCACCCCCCCTCCTCTCTGTCACCCCCCCCTCCCCTCTGTCACCCCCCTCCCCCTCTGTCACCCCCCCTCCCCTCTGTCACCCCCCTCCCCTCTGTCACCCCCCCTCCCCTCTGTCACCCCCCCTCCCCTCTGTCACCCCCCCTCCCCTCTGTCACCCCCCCTCCCCTCTGTCACCCCCCCTCCCCTCTGTCACCCCCCTCCCCTCTGTCACCCCCCCACCCCTCTGTCACCCCCCCACCCCTCTGTCACCCCCCCTCCCCTCTGTCACCCCCCCTCCCCTCTGTCACCCCCCCTCCCCTCTGTCACCCCCCCCCTCCCCTCTGTCACCCCCCCTCCCCTCTGTCACCCCCCTCCCCTCTGTCACCCCCCTCCTGGTCTGGCCCCCCTCCCCCTATCTCACCCCCCTCCCCCTATCTCACACCCCTCCCCCTATCTCACCCCCCTCCTCCCTATCTCACCCCCCTCCTCCCTATCCCACCCCCCTCCCCCCAACCACCCCCCCGCCCCCCTGTCTCACCCCCCCTCCCCCCTGTCTCCCCCCCCCCCCCTGCCTCACCCCCCTCCCATCTGTCACCCCCCCCTCCCCTCTGTCACCCCCCCCACCTCTCTGGCCCCCCTCCCCCCTGTCTGGCCCCCCTCCCCCTCCCCACTGTCACCCCCCTCCCCACTGTCACCCCCCTCCCCGCTGTCACCCCCCCTCCCCGCTGTCACCCCCCTCCCCGCTGTCACCCCCCTCCCCTCTGTCTCACCCCCTCCCCTCTGTCTCACCCCCTCCCCTCTGTCTCACCCCCTCCCCTCTGTCACCCCCCCCCTCCACTCTGTCACCCCCCCTCCCCTCTGTCACCCCCCTCCCCTCTGTCACAACCCTCCCCTCTGTCACCCCCCCCTGTCTGGCCCCCCTCCTCCCTATCTCACCCCCCCTATCCCACCCACCGCCCCCCTATCCCACCCCCCTCCCCTCTGTCAGCCCCCCTCCCCTCTGTCACCCCCCCCCCCTCTGTCACCCCCCCTCCCCTCTGTCACCCCCCCTCCCCTCTGTCACCCCCCCTCCCCTCTGTCACCCCCCCCTCCCCTCTGTCACCCCCCCTCCCCTCTGTCACCCCCCTCCCCTCTGTCACCCCCCTCCCCTCTGTCACCCCCCTCCCCTCTGTCACCCCCCTCCCCTCTGTCACCCCCCTCCCCTCTGTCACCCCCCCTCCCCTCTGTCACCCCCCCTCCCCTCTGTCACCCCCCTCCCCTCTGTCACCCCCCCTCCCCTCTGTCACCCCCCCCTCCCCTCTGTCACCCCCCCTCCCCTCTGTCACCCCCCTCCCCTCTGTCACCCCCCCTCCCCTCTGTCACCCCCCCTCCCCTCTGTCACCCCCCCTCCCCTCTGTCACCCCCCCACCCCTCTGTCACCCCCCACCCCCTCTGTCACCCCCCCACCCCTCTGTCACCCCCCCTCCCCTCTGTCACCCCCCCTCCCCTCTGTCACCCCCCCTCCCCTCTGTCACCCCCCCTCCCCTCTGTCACCCCCCCTCCCCTCTGTCACCCCCCCTCCCCTCTGTCACCCCCCCTCCCCTCTGTCACCCCCCCTCCCCTCTGTCACCCCCCCTCCCCTCTGTCACCCCCCTCCCCTCTGTCACCCCCCTCCCCTCTGTCACCCCCCCCTCCTGGTCTGGCCCCCCTCCCCCTATCTCACCCCCCTCCCCCTATCTCACACCCCTCCCCCTATCTCACCCCCCTCCTCCCTATCTCACCCCCCTCCTCCCTATCCCACCCCCCTCCCCCCAACCCACCCCCCGCCCCCCCTGTCTCACCCCCCCTCCCCCCTGTCTCCCCCCCCCCCCTGCCTCACCCCCCCCCCCCCCTGCCTCACCCCCCTCCCATCTGTCACCCCCCCCTCCCCTCTGTCACCCCCCCATCTCTCTGGCCCCCTCCCCCTGTCTGGCCCCCCTCCCCCTCCCCACTGTCACCCCCCTCCCCACTGTCACCCCCCCTCCCCACTGTCACCCCCCCTCCCCGCTGTCACCCCCCCTCCCCGCTGTCACCCCCCCTCCCCGCTGTCACCCCCCTCCCCGCTGTCACCCCCCTCCCCGCTGTCACCCCCCTCCCCTCTGTCTCACCCCCTCCCCTCTGTCTCACCCCCTCCCCTCTGTCTCACCCCCTCCCCTCTGTCTGACCCTCTCCCCTCTGTCACCCCCCCTCCCCTCAGTCTCACCCCCCTCCCCTCAGTCTCACCCACCTCCCCTCAGTCTCACCCCCCTCCCCTCAGTCTCACCCCCCCTCCCCTCAGTCTCACCCCCCTCCCCTCAGTCTCACCCCCCTCCCCTCAGTCTCACCCCCTCCCCTCAGTCTCACCCCCCTCCCCTCTGTCTCACCCGCCCACCCTCTGTCTCACCCGCCCACCCTCTGTCTCACCCCCCTCCCCTCTGTCTCACCCCCCTCCCCTCTGTCTCACCCCCCTCCCCTCAGTCTCACCCCCCTCCCCTCAGTCTCACCCCCCTCCCCTCAGTCTCACCCCCCTCCCCTCAGTCTCACCCCCCACCCCTCAGTCTCACCCCCCTCCCCTCAGTCTCACCCCCCTCCCCTCAGTCTCACCCCCCCTCCCCTCAGTCTCACCCCCCTCCCCTCAGTCTCACCCCCCTCCCCTCAGTCTCACCCCCCTCCCCTCAGTCTCACCCCCCTCCCCTCAGTCTCACCCCCCTCCCCTCAGTCTCACCCCCCTCCCCTCAGTCTCACCCCCCTCCCCTCAGTCTCACCCCCCTCCCCCTATCTCACCCCCCTCCCCCTATCTCACACCCCTCCCCCCTATCTCACCCCCCTCCTCCCTATCTCACCCCCCTCCTCCCTATCCCACCCCGCTCCCCCAACCCACCCCCGCCCCCCTGTCTCACCCCCCCCTCCCCCCTGTCTCCCCCCCCCCCCTGCCTCACCCCCCCCCCCCCCCTGCCTCACCCCCCTCCCATCTGTCACCCCCCCTCCCCTCTGTCACCCCCCCCATCTCTCTGGCCCCCCTCCCCCTGTCTGGCCCCCCTCCCCCTCCCCACTGTCACCCCCCTCCCCACTGTCACCCCCCTCCCCACTGTCACCCCCCTCCCCACTGTCACCCCCCCTCCCCGCTGTCACCCCCCCCCTCCCCGCTGTCACCCCCCTCCCCGCTGTCACCCCCCTCCCCGCTGTCACCCCCCTCCCCGCTGTCACCCCCCTCCCCTCTGTCTCACCCCCTCCCCTCTGTCTCACCCCCTCCCCTCTGTCTCACCCCCTCCCCTCTGTCTGACCCTCTCCCCTCTGTCACCCCCCTCCCCTCAGTCTCACCCCCCTCCCCTCAGTCTCACCCCCCTCCCCTCAGTCTCACCCCCCTCCCCTCAGTCTCACCCCCCTCCCCTCAGTCTCACCCCCCTCCCCTCAGTCTCACCCCCCTCCCCTCAGTCTCACCCCCCTCCCCTCAGTCTCACCCCCCTCCCCTCTGTCACCCCGCCCACCCTCTGTCTCACCCGCCCACCCTCTGTCTCACCCCCCTCCCCTCTGTCTCACCCCCCCTCCCCTCTGTCTCACCCCCCTCCCCTCAGTCTCACCCCCCTCCCCTCAGTCTCACCCCCCTCCCCTCAGTCTCACCCCCCTCCCCTCAGTCTCACCCCCCACCCCTCAGTCTCACCCCCCTCCCCTCAGTCTCACCCCCCTCCCCTCAGTCTCACCCCCCTCCCCTCAGTCTCACCCCCCTCCCCTCAGTCTCACCCCCCTCCCCTCAGTCTCACCCCCCTCCCCTCAGTCTCACCCCCCTCCCCTCAGTCTCACCCCCCTCCCCTCAGTCTCACCCCCTCCCCTCAGTCTCACCCCCCTCCCCTCAGCCTCACCCCCCTCCCCTCTGTCTCACCCCCCTCCCCTCTGTCACCCCCCCTCCCCTGTGTCTCACCCCCCCCTCCCCTGTGTCTCACCCCCCTCCCCTCTGTCACCCCCCCTCCCCTCTGTCACCCCCCCCTCCCCTCTGTCACCCCCCCTCCCCTCTGTCACCCCCCCTCCCCTCTGTCACCCCCCCCTCCCCTCTGTCTCACCCCCCTCCCCTCTGTCTCACCCCCCTCCCCTCTGTCTCACCCCCTCCCCTCTGTCTCACCCCCCTCCCCTCTGTCTCACCCCCCTCCCCTCTGTCTCACCCCCGCTCCCCTCTGTCTCACCCCGCTCCCCTCTGTCTCACCCCGCTCCCCTCTGTCTCACCCCGCTCCCCTCTGTCTCACCCCGCTCCCCTCTGTCTCACCCCGCTCCCCTCTGTCTCACCCCCGCTCCCCTCTGTCTCACCCCGCTCCCCTCTGTCTCACCCCGCTCCCCTCTGTCTCACCCCGCTCCCCTCTGTCTCACCCCCCTCCCCTCTGTCTCACCCCCCTCCCCTCTGTCTCACCCCCTCCCCTCTGTCTCACCCCCCTCTCCCCTCTGTCTCACCCCCGCTCCCCTCTGTCTCACCCTCCCCTCCCCTCTGTCTCACCCTCCCCTCCCCTCTGTCTCACCCTCCCCTCCCCTCTGTCTCACCCTCCCCTCCCCTCTGTCTCACCCTCCCCTCCCCTCTCTCACCCCCCCTCTCCTCTGACACCCCCCCTCTCCTCTGACACCCCCCCTCCCCTCTGACACCCCCCTCCCCTCTGTCACCCCCCCTCCCCTCTGTCACTCCCCTCCACTCCGTCACCCCCCCTCCCCTATGTCACCCCCTCCCCTCTGTCACAACCCCTCCCCTCTGTCACCCCCCTGTCTGGCCCCCCTCTCCCTATCTCACCCCCCTATCCCACCCACCGCCCCCCTATCCCACCCCCCTCCCCTCTGTCACCCCCCCCTCCCCTCTGTCACCCCCCCTCCCCTCTGTCACCCCCCCTCCCCTCTGTCACCCCCCCTCCCCTCTGTCACCCCCCCCTCCCCTCTGTCACCCCCCCTCCCCTCTGTCACCCCCCCTCCCCTCTGTCACCCCCCCTCCCCTCTGTCACCCCCCCTCCCCTCTGTCACCCCCCCTCCCCTCTGTCACCCCCCCCTCCCCTCTGTCACCCCCCCCTCCCCTCTGTCACCCCCCCTCCCCTCTGTCACCCCCCCCCCCCCCCCTCTGTCACCCCCCCCTCCCCTCTGTCACCCACCCCCTCCCCTATGTCACCCCCCCCTCCCCTCTGTCCCCCCCCCTCCCCTCTGTCACCCCCCCCTCCCCTCTGTCACCCCCCTCCCCTCTGTCACCCCCCCTCCCCTCTGTCACCCCCCTCCCCGCTGTCACCCCCCCTCCCCTCTGTCTCACCCCCCTCCCCTCTGTCTCACCCCCTCCCCTCTGTCTCACCCCCTCCCCTCTGTCTCACCCTCTCCCCTCTGTCACCCCCCCTCCCCTCTGTCTCCCCCTCCCCTCAGTCTCCCCCCTCCCCTCTGTCTCACCCCCTCCCCTCTGTCTCACCCCCTCCCCTCTGTCACCCCCTCTCCCCTCTGTCACCCCCCCTCCCCTCTGTCACCCCCCTCCCCTCTGTCACCCCCCTCCCCGCTGTCACCCCCCTCCCCTCTGTCTCACCCCCTCCCCTCTGTCTCACCCCCTCCCCTCTGTCTCACCCCCTCCCCTCTGTCTCACCCTCTCCCCTCTGTCACCCCCCCTCCCCTCTGTCTCCCCCTCCCCTCAGTCTCCCCCTTCCCCTCTGTCTCACCCCCCTCCCCTCTGTCTCACCCCCCTCCCCTCTGTCTCACCCCCCTCCCCTCAGTCTCACCCCCCTCCCCTCAGTCTAACCCCCCTCCCCTCAGTCTCACCCCCCTCCCCTCAGTCTCACCCCCCTCCCCTCAGTCTCACCCCCCTCCCCTCAGTCTCACCCCCCTCCCCTCAGTCTCACCCCCCTCCCCTCAGTCTCACCCCCCTCCCCACAGTCTCACCCCCCTCCCCTCAGTCTCACCCCCCTCCCCTCAGTCTCACCCCCTCCCCTCAGTCTCACCCCCCTCCCCTCTGTCTCACCCCCCCTCCCATCTGTCTCCCCCCCTCCCCTCTGTCTCCCCCCCTCCCCTGTCTCCCCCCCTCCACTCTGTCTCCCCCCCCCCCCTCTGTCTCCCCCCCCCTCTGTCTCCCCCCCTCCCCTCTGTCTCCCCCCTCCCCTCTGTCTCCCCCCCCTCCCCTCTGTCTCCCCCCCCCTCCCCATCTGTCTCACCCCTCCCCTCCCCTCTGTCTCACCCTCCCCTCCCCTCTGTCTCACCCTCCCCTCCCCTCTGTCTCACCCTCCCCTCCCCTCTCTCACCCCCCCTCTCCTCTGACACCCCCCCTCCCTCTGACACCCCCCTCCCCTCTGTCACCCCCCCCTCCCCTCTGTCACTCCCCTCCACTCCGTCACCCCCCCTCCCCTATGTCACCCCCTCCCCTCTGTCACAACCCTCCCCTCTGTCACCCCCCTGTCTGGCCCCCCTCCTCCCTATCTCACCTCCCTATCCCACCCACCGCCCCCCTATCCCACCCCCCTCCCCTCTGTCACCCCCCCTCCCCTCTGTCACCCCCCCTCCCCTCTGTCACCCCCCCTCCCCTCTGTCACCCCCCCTCCCCTCTGTCACCCCCCCTCCCCTCTGTCACCCCCCCTCCCCTCTGTCACCCCCCCTCCCCTCTGTCACCCCCCCTCCCCTCTGTCACCCCCCCCTCCCCTCTGTCACCCCCCCTCCCCTCTGTCACCCCCCCTCCCCTCTGTCACCCCCCCTCCCCTCTGTCACCCCCCCCTCCCCTCTGTCACCCCCCCTCCCCTCTGTCACCCCCCCCTCCCCTCTGTCTCACCCCGCTCCCCTCTGTCTCACCCCCGCTCCCCTCTGTCTCACCCCGCTCCCCTCTGTCTCACCCTCCCCTCCCCTCTGTCTCACCCTCCCCTCCCCTCTGTCTCACCCTCCCCTCCCCTCTGTCTCACCCTCCCCTCCCCCTCTCTCACCCCCCCTCTCCTCTGACACCCCCCCTCCCCTCTGACACCCCCTCCCCTCAGTCTCCCCCTTCCCCTCTGTCTCACCCCCCTCCCCTCTGTCTCACCCGCCCACCCTCTGTCTCACCCCCTCCCCTCTGTCTCACCCCCCTCCCCTCTGTCTCACCCCCCTCCCCTCTGTCTCACCCCCCTCCCCTCAGTCTCACCCCCCTCCCCTCAGTCCTCACCCCCCTCCCCTCAGTCTCACCCCCCTCCCCTCAGTCTCACCCCCCTCCCCTCAGTCTCACCCCCCTCCCCTCAGTCTCACCCCCCTCCCCTCAGTCTCACCCCCCTCCCCTCAGTCTCACCCCCCTCCCCTCAGTCTCACCCCCCTCCCCTCAGTCTCACCCCCTCCCCTCAGTCTCACCCCCCTCCCCTCAGTCTCACCCCCCTCCCCTCAGTCTCACCCCCCTCCCCTCAGTCTCACCCCCCTCCCCTCAGCCTCACCCCCCTCCCCTCAGCCTCACCCCCCTCCCCTCTGTCTCACGCCCCTCCCCTCTGTCACCCCCCCTCCCCTGTGTCTCACCCCCCCTCCCCTGTGTCTCACCCCCCTCCCCTCTGTCACCCCCCCTCCCCTCTGTCACCCCCCTCCCCTCTGTCACCCCCCCTCCCCTCTGTCACCCCCCTCCCCTCTGTCACCCCCCTCCCCTCTGTCACCCCCCTCCCCTCTGTCACCCCCCCTCCCCTCTGTCACCCCCCTCCCCTCTGTCACCCCCCTCCCCTCTGTCACCCCCCCCTCCCCTCTGTCACCCCCCTCCCCTCTGTCACCCCCCCTCCCCTCTGTCACCCCCCCTCCCCTCTGTCACCCCCCCTCCCCTCTGTCACCCCCCCTCCCCTCTGTCACCCCCCCTCCCCTCTGTCACCCCCCCTCCCCTCTGTCACCCCCCCTCCCCTCTGTCACCCCCCCTCCCCTCTGTCACCCCCCCTGGTCTGGCCCCCCTCCCCCTATCTCACCCCCCTCCTCCCTATCTCACCCCCCTCCTCCCTATATCACCCCCTCCTCCCTATCTCACCCCCCTCCTCCCTATCCCACCCCCCCGCCCCCTGTCTCACCCCCCCTCCCCCCTGTCTCACCCCCCCTCCCCCCTGTCTCACCCCCCCTCCCCCCTGTCTCACCCCCCTCCCCTCTCTCTCACCCGCCCACCCCTCTGTCTCACCCCCTCCCCTCTGTCTCACCCCCCTCCCCTCTGTCTCACCCCCCTCCCCTCTGTCTCACCCCCCTCCCCTCTGTCTCACCCCCCTCCCCTCTGTCTCACCCCCCTCCCCTCTGTCTCACCCCGCTCCCCTCTGTCTCACCCCGCTCCCCTCTGTCTCACCCCCGCTCCCCTCTGTCTCACCCCGCTCCCCTCTGTCTCACCCCGCTCCCCTCTGTCTCACCCCGCTCCCCTCTGTCTCACCCCGCTCCCCTCTGTCTCACCCCGCTCCCCTCTGTCTCACCCCGCTCCCCTCTGTGTCACCCCCCCTCCCCTCTGTCTCACCCCCTCCCCTCTTTCTCACCCCCCTCCCCTCTGTCTCACCCCCCTCCCCTCTGTCTCCCCCCCTCCCCTCTGTCTCCCCCCCTCCCCTCCCCTCTGTCTCCCCCCCTCCCCTCTGTCTCCCCCCTCCCTCTGTCTCCCCCCCTCCCCTCTGTCTCCCCCCCCTCCCCTGTCTCCCCCCCTCCCCTGTCTCCCCCCCTCCACTCTGTCTCCCCCCCTCCACTCTGTCTCCCCCCCTCCACTCTGTCTCCCCCCCTCCCCTCTGTCTCCCCCCCCTCCCCTCTGTCTCCCCCCCCCTCCCCCTCTGTCTCCCCCCCTCCCCTCTGTCTCCCCCCCCTCCCCTCTGTCTCCCCCCCCTCCCCTCTGTCTCCCCCCCTCCCCTCTGTCTCCCCCCCTCCCCTCTGTCTCCCCC